>NC_092158.1:85706122-85916122 GCF_045791955.1 Oncorhynchus clarkii lewisi
ACAGGGAAAGGATGGGAGGGAGGGAGGGAGGGAGGGAGGGAAGGAGGGAGGGAGGGAGGGAGGGAGGGAGGGAGGGAGGGAGGGAGGGAGGGAGGGAGGTCTGGTAGCAGACCATTTTGTTAGCAAGAAACACACACACACACACAAAAGTATAGCACACGTCTCTCTCTCCACCTGTCTCCGCACAACCTCATAAAGTCCTTCTGTCCCTTACTTTTTATCTTTCCCCTATTCCATCCCTCTTTCTTTCTCTCTCTCCTCAGGAAGAGTATATTTATCACTGATAAACCCCTATCTCTACGGCTACTAAGCCTCATCCCCATCTCCTCTTCCTTTCTATCTCTATTTGTCTATATCTCTATTGCCTCATCTCTCTCTTTCCTTCTCCTCATCCTCTACCTGTCAAACAGTACAGACATTTCTCCTCTCTCTGCCTCTATCCCTTTCTCTCTCTCTCTCTCTCTCTTCAGATCCACCCCTTTCACCTTCAGCTACTCTCTGTGCTTCCGTTCACTACCCTTTTTCACTGTATCCCTCCATTTCTGGTCCGATACCTTTACCTCCTCTATCTCTTCTTTCTCTACCCCTGGTCTCTCTGTCTCTTCTTTCTCTACCTCTCGTCTCTCTATCTCTCCTTTCTCAACCCCGGGTCTCTCTATCTCTCCTTTCTCAACCCCGGGTCTCTCTATCTCTCCTTTCTCAACCCCTGGTCTCTCTATCTCTCCTTTCTCAACCCCTCGTCTCTCTATCTCCTCTTTCTCAACCCCTCGTCTCTCTATCTCTCCTTTCTATACCTCTCGTCTCTGTATCTCTCTTTTCTCTACCCCTGGTCTCTCTATCTCTCCTTTTTTAACCCCTCAGCTCTCTATCTCTCCTTTCTTTACCTCTCGTCTCTCTATCTCTCCTTTCTCAACCCCTCAGCTCTCTATCTCTCCTTTCTCTACCCCTGGTCTCTCTACCTCTCCTTTCTCTACCCCTGGTCTCTCTACCTCTCCTTTCTCAACCCCTCGGCTCTCTATCTCTCCTTTCTCAACCCCTGGTCTCTCTATCTCTCATTTCTCAACCCCTCTGCTCTCTATCTCTCCTTTCTCTACCCCTGGTCTCTCTATCTCTCCTTTCTCAAACCCTGGTCTCTCTATCTCTCCTTTCTCAACCCCTGGTCTCTCTATCTCTCCTTCCTCTACCCCTGGTCTCTCTATCTCTCCTTTCTCTACCCCTGGTCTCTCTATCTCTCCTTTCTCAACCCCTGGTCTCTCTATCTCTCCTTTCTCTACCCCTGGTCTCTCTGTCTCTTCTTTCTCTACCCCTGGTCTCTCTATCTCTCCTTTCTCTACCTCTCGTCTCTCTATCTCTCCTTTCTCTACCTCTCGTCTCTCTATCTCTCCTTTCTCTACCTCTCGTCTCTCTATCTCTCCTTTCTCAACCCCTGGTCTCTCTATCTCTAATTTATCAACCCCTCGGCTCTCTATCTCTCCTTTCTCTACCCCTGGTCTCTCTATCTCTCCTTTCTCTACCCCTGGTCTCTCTATCTCTCCTTTCTCAACCCCTGGTCTCTCTATCTCTCCTTTCTCAACCCCTCGGCTCTCTATATCTCCTTTCTCAACCCCTCGTCTCTCTACCTCTCCTTTCTCTACCCCTGGTCTCTCTATCTCTCCTTTCTCAACCCCTGGTCTCTCTATCTCTCCTTTCTCTACCCCTGGTCTCTCTACCTCTCCTTTCTCTACCCCTGGTCTCTCTACCTCTCCTTTCTCAACCCCTCGGCTCTCTATCTCTCCTTTCTCAACCCCTGGTCTCTCTATCTCTCCTTTCTCAACCCCTCGGCTCTCTATCTCTCCTTTCTCTACCCCTGGTCTCTCTATCTCTCCTTTCTCAAACCCTGGTCTCTCTATCTCTCCTTTCTCAACCCCTGGTCTCTCTATCTCTCCTTCCTCTACCCCTGGTCTCTCTATCTCTCCTTTCTCTACCCCTGGTCTCTCTATCTCTCCTTTCTCAACCCCTGGTCTCTCTATCTCTCCTTTCTCTACCCCTGGTCTCTCTGTCTCTTCTTTCTCTACCCCTGGTCTCTCAGTCTCTTCTTTCTCTACCCCTGGTCTCTCAATCTCTCCTTTCTCTACCTCTCGTCTCTCTATCTCTCCTTTCTCTACCCCTGGTCTGTCTACCTCTCCTTTCTCAACCCCTCGGCTCTCTATCTCTCCTTTCTCAACCCCTGGTCTCTCTATCGCTCCTTTCTCAACCCCTCGGCTCTCTATCTCTCCTTTCTCAACCCCTGGTCTCTCTATCTCTCCTTTCTCAACCCCTGGTCTCTCTATCACTCCTTTCTCTACCCCTGGTCTCTCTATTTCTCCTTTCTCTACCCCTGGTCTCTCTGTCTCTTCTTTCTCTACCCCTGGTCTCTCTGTCTCTTCTTTCTCTACCCCTGGTCTCTCTATCTCTCCTTTCTCTACCTCTCGTCTCTCTATCTCTACTTTCTCTACCTCTCGTCTCTCTATCTCTCCTTTCTCTACCTCTCGTCTCTCTATCTCTCCTTTCTCTACCTCTCGTCTCTCTATCTCTCCTTTCTCAACCCCTGGTCTCTCTATCTCTCATTTCTCAACCCCTCGGCTCTCTATCTCTCATTTCTCTACCCCTGGTCTCTCTATCTCTCCTTTCTCTACCCCTGGTCTCTCTATCTCTCCTTTCTCAACCCCTGGTCTCTCTATCTCTCCTTTCTCTACCCCTGGTCTCTGTATCTCTCCTTTCTCAACCCCTGGTCTCTCTATCTCTAATTTTTCAACCCCTCGGCTCTCTATCTCTCCTTTCTCTACCCCTTGTCTCTCTATCTCTCCTTTCTCTACCCCTGGTCTCTATCTCTCCTTTCTCAACCCCTTTGTCTCTCTATCTCTCCTTTCTCTACCCCTGGTCTCTCTATCTCTCCTTTCTCGACCCCTGGTCTCTCTATCTCTCCTTTCTCAATCCCTCGGCTCTCTATCTCTCCTTCCTCAACCCCTGGTCTCTCTATCTCTCCTTTCTCTACCCCTGGTCTCTCTATCTCTCCTTCCTCAAGCCCTGGTCTCTCTATCTCTCCTTCCTCAACCCCTGGTCTCTCTATCTCTCCTTTCTCTACCCCTGGTCTCTCTATCTCTCTTTTCTCAACCCCTGGTCTCTCTATCTCTCCTTTCTCAACCCCTGGTCTCTCTATCTCTCCTTTATCTACCCCTGGTCTCTCTGTCTCTTCTTTCTCTACCCCTGGTCTCTCTGTCTCTTCTTTCTCTAACCCTGGTCTCTCTATCTCTCCTTTCTCTACCTCTCGTCTCTCTATATCTCCTTTCTCTACCTCTCGTCTCTCTATCTCTCCTTTCTCTACCTCTCGTCTCTCTATCTCTCCTTTCTCAACCCCTTGTCTCTCTATCTCTAATTTCTCAACCCCTCGGCTCTCTATCTCTCCTTTCTCTACCCCTGGTCTCTCTATCTCTCCTTTCTCTACCCCTGGTCTCTCTATCTCTCCTTTCTCAACCCCTGGTCTCTCTATCTCTCCTTTCTCTACCTCTGGTCTCTCTATCTCTCCTTTCTATACCCCTGGTCTCTCTATCTCTCCTTTCTCAACCCCTGGTCTCTCTATCTCTCTTTTCTCTACCCCTGGTCTGTCTACCTCTCCTTTCTCAACCCCTCGTCTCTCTATCGCTCCTTTCTCAACCCCTCGGCTCTCTATCTCTCCTTTCTCAACCCCTGGTCTCTCTATCTCTCCTTTCTCAACCCCTGGTATCTCTATCACTCCTTTCTCTACCCCTGATCTCTCTATCTCTCCTTTCTCAACCCCTGGTCTCTCTATCTCTCCTTTCTCAACCTCTGGTCTCTCTATCTCTCCTTTCTCTAACCCTGGTCTCTCTATCTCTCCTTTCTCTACCTCTCGGCTCTCTATCTCTCCTTTCTCAACCCCTGGTCTCTCTATCGCTCCTTTCTCAACCCCTCGGCTCTCTATCTCTCCTTTCTCAACCCCTGGTCTCTCTATCTCTCCTTTCTCAACCCCTGGTCTCTCTATCTCTCTTTTCTCTACCCCTGGTCTGTCTACCTCTCCTTTCTCAACCCCTCGTCTCTCTATCTCTCCTTTCTCAACCCCTGGTCTCTCTATCGCTCCTTTCTCAACCCCTCGGCTCTCTATCTCTCCTTTCTCAACCCCTGGTCTCTCTATCTCTCCTTTCTCAACCCCTGGTATCTCTATCACTCCTTTCTCTACCCCTGATCTCTCTATCTCTCCTTTCTCAACCCCTGGTCTCTCTATCTCTCCTTTCTCAACCCCTCGGCTCTCTATCTCTCCTTTCTCTACCCCTGGTCTCTCTATCTCTCCTTTCTCAACCCCTGGTCTCTCTATCTCTCCTTTCTCTAACCCTGGTCTCTCTATCTCTCCTTTCTCTACCTCTCGGCTCTCTATCTCTCCTTTCTCTACCTCTCGTCTCTCTATCTCTCCTTTCTCTACCTCTCGTCTCTCTATCTCTCCTTTCTCAACCCCTGGTCTCTATCTCTAATTTCTCAACCCCTCGGCTCTCTATCTCTCCTTTCTCTACCCCTGGTCTCTCTATCTCTCCTTTCTCTACCCCTGGTCTCTCTATCTCTCCTTTCTCAACCCCTGGTCTCTCTATCTCTCCTTTCTCAACCCGTCGGCAATCTATATCTCCTTTCTCAACCCCTCGTCTCTCTACCTCTCCTTTCTCTACCCCTGGTCTCTCTATCTCTCCTTTCTCAACCCCTGGTCTCTCTATCTCTCCTTTCTCTACCCCTGGTCTCTCTACCTCTCCTTTCTCTACCCCTGGTCTCTCTATCTCTCCTTTCTCAACCCCTCGGCTCTCTATCTCTCCTTTCTCAACCCCTGGTCTCTCTATCTCTCCTTTCTCAACCCCTCGGCTCTCTATCTCTCCTTTCTCTACCCCTGGTCTCTCTATCTCTCCTTTCTCAAACCCTGGTCTCTCTATCTCTCCTTTCTCAACCCCTGGTCTCTCTATCTCTCCTTCCTCTACCCCTGGTCTCTCTATCTCTCCTTTCTCTACCCCTGGTCTCTCTATCTCTCCTTTCTCAACCCCTGGTCTCTCTATCTCTCCTTTCTCTACCCCTGGTCTCTCTGTCTCTTCTTTCTCTACCCCTGGTCTCTCAGTCTCTTCTTTCTCTACCCCTGGTCTCTCTATCTCTCCTTTCTCTACCTCTCGTCTCTCTATCTCTCCTTTCTCTACCCCTGGTCTGTCTACCTCTCCTTTCTCAACCCCTCGGCTCTCTATCTCTCCTTTCTCAACCCCTGGTCTCTCTATCGCTCCTTTCTCAACCCCTCGGCTCTCTATCTCTCCTTTCTCAACCCCTGGTCTCTCTATCTCTCCTTTCTCAACCCCTGGTCTCTCTATCACTCCTTTCTCTACCCCTGGTCTCTCTATTTCTCCTTTCTCTACCCCTGGTCTTTCTGTCTCTTCTTTCTCTACCCCTGGTCTCTCTGTCTCTTCTTTCTCTACCCCTGGTCTCTCTATCTCTCCTTTCTCTACCTCTCGTCTCTCTATCTCTCCTTTCTCTACCTCTCGTCTCTCTATCTCTCCTTTCTCTACCTCTCGTCTCTCTATCTCTCCTTTCTCTACCTCTCGTCTCTCTATCTCTCCTTTCTCAACCCCTGGTCTCTCTATCTCTCCTTTCTCAACCCCTCGGCTCTCTATCTCTCCTTTCTCAACCCCTGGTCTCTCTATCTCTCCTTTCTCAACCCCTGGTCTCTCTATCACTCCTTTCTCTACCCCTGGTCTCTCTATTTCTCCTTTCTCTACCCCTGGTCTCTCTGTCTCTTCTTTCTCTACCCCTGGTCTCTCTGTCTCTTCTTTCTCTACCCCTGGTCTCTCTATCTCTCCTTTCTCTACCTCTCGTCTCTCTATCTCTACTTTCTCTACCTCTCGTCTCTCTATCTCTCCTTTCTCTACCTCTCGTCTCTCTATCTCTCCTTTCTCTACCTCTCGTCTCTCTATCTCTCCTTTCTCAACCCCTGGTCTCTCTATCTCTCATTTCTCAACCCCTCGGCTCTCTATCTCTCATTTCTCTACCCCTGGTCTCTCTATCTCTCCTTTCTCTACCCCTGGTCTCTCTATCTCTCCTTTCTCTACCCCTGGTCTCTCTATCTCTCCTTTCTCTACCCCTGGTCTCTGTATCTCTCCTTTCTCAACCCCTGGTCTCTCTATCTCTAATTTTTCAACCCCTCGGCTCTCTATCTCTCCTTTCTCTACCCCTTGTCTCTCTATCTCTCCTTTCTCTACCCCTGGTCTCTATCTCTCCTTTCTCAACCCCTTTGTCTCTCTATCTCTCCTTTCTCTACCCCTGGTCTCTCTATCTCTCCTTTCTCGACCCCTGGTCTCTCTATCTCTCCTTTCTCAATCCCTCGGCTCTCTATCTCTCCTTCCTCAACCCCTGGTCTCTCTATCTCTCCTTTCTCTACCCCTGGTCTCTCTATCTCTCCTTCCTCAAGCCCTGGTCTCTCTATCTCTCCTTCCTCAACCCCTGGTCTCTCTATCTCTCCTTTCTCTACCCCTGGTCTCTCTATCTCTCTTTTCTCAACCCCTGGTCTCTCTATCTCTCCTTTCTCAACCCCTGGTCTCTCTATCTCTCCTTTATCTACCCCTGGTCTCTCTGTCTCTTCTTTCTCTACCCCTGGTCTCTCTGTCTCTTCTTTCTCTAACCCTGGTCTCTCTATCTCTCCTTTCTCTACCTCTCGTCTCTCTATATCTCCTTTCTCTACCTCTCGTCTCTCTATCTCTCCTTTCTCTACCTCTCGTCTCTCTATCTCTCCTTTCTCAACCCCTTGTCTCTCTATCTCTAATTTCTCAACCCCTCGGCTCTCTATCTCTCCTTTCTCTACCCCTGGTCTCTCTATCTCTCCTTTCTCTACCCCTGGTCTCTCTATCTCTCCTTTCTCAACCCCTGGTCTCTCTATCTCTCCTTTCTCTACCTCTGGTCTCTCTATCTCTCCTTTCTATACCCCTGGTCTCTCTATCTCTCCTTTCTCAACCCCTGGTCTCTCTATCTCTCTTTTCTCTACCCCTGGTCTGTCTACCTCTCCTTTCTCAACCCCTCGTCTCTCTATCGCTCCTTTCTCAACCCCTCGGCTCTCTATCTCTCCTTTCTCAACCCCTGGTCTCTCTATCTCTCCTTTCTCAACCCCTGGTATCTCTATCACTCCTTTCTCTACCCCTGATCTCTCTATCTCTCCTTTCTCAACCCCTGGTCTCTCTATCTCTCCTTTCTCAACCTCTGGTCTCTCTATCTCTCCTTTCTCTAACCCTGGTCTCTCTATCTCTCCTTTCTCTACCTCTCGGCTCTCTATCTCTCCTTTCTCAACCCCTGGTCTCTCTATCGCTCCTTTCTCAACCCCTCGGCTCTCTATCTCTCCTTTCTCAACCCCTGGTCTCTCTATCTCTCCTTTCTCAACCCCTGGTCTCTCTATCTCTCTTTTCTCTACCCCTGGTCTGTCTACCTCTCCTTTCTCAACCCCTCGTCTCTCTATCTCTCCTTTCTCAACCCCTGGTCTCTCTATCGCTCCTTTCTCAACCCCTCGGCTCTCTATCTCTCCTTTCTCAACCCCTGGTCTCTCTATCTCTCCTTTCTCAACCCCTGGTATCTCTATCACTCCTTTCTCTACCCCTGATCTCTCTATCTCTCCTTTCTCAACCCCTGGTCTCTCTATCTCTCCTTTCTCAACCCCTCGGCTCTCTATCTCTCCTTTCTCAACCCCTGGTCTCTCTATCTCTCCTTTCTCAACCCCTGGTCTCTCTATCTCTCCTTTCTCTAACCCTGGTCTCTCTATCTCTCCTTTCTCTACCTCTCGGCTCTCTATCTCTCCTTTCTCTACCTCTCGTCTCTCTATCTCTCCTTTCTCTACCTCTCGTCTCTCTATCTCTCCTTTCTCAACCCCTGGTCTCTATCTCTAATTTCTCAACCCCTCGGCTCTCTATCTCTCCTTTCTCTACCCCTGGTCTCTCTATCTCTCCTTTCTCTACCCCTGGTCTCTCTATCTCTCCTTTCTCAACCCCTGGTCTCTCTATCTCTCCTTTCTCAACCCCTCGGCAATCTATATCTCCTTTCTCAACCCCTCGTCTCTCTACCTCTCCTTTCTCTACCCCTGGTCTCTCTATCTCTCCTTTCTCAACCCCTGGTCTCTCTATCTCTCCTTTCTCTACCCCTGGTCTCTCTACCTCTCCTTTCTCTACCCCTGGTCTCTCTACCTCTCCTTTCTCAACCCCTCGGCTCTCTATCTCTCCTTTCTCAACCCCTGGTCTCTCTATCTCTCCTTTCTCAACCCCTCGGCTCTCTATCTCTCCTTTCTCTACCCCTGGTCTCTCTATCTCTCCTTTCTCAAACCCTGGTCTCTCTATCTCTCCTTTCTCAACCCCTGGTCTCTCTATCTCTCCTTTCTCTACCCCTGGTCTCTCTATCTCTCCTTTCTCTACCCCTGGTCTCTCTATCTCTCCTTTCTCAACCCCTGGTCTCTCTATCTCTCCTTTCTCTACCCCTGGTCTCTCTGTCTCTTCTTTCTCTACCCCTGGTCTCTCAGTCTCTTCTTTCTCTACCCCTGGTCTCTCTATCTCTCCTTTCTCTACCTCTCGTCTCTCTATCTCTCCTTTCTCTACCCCTGGTCTGTCTACCTCTCCTTTCTCAACCCCTCGGCTCTCTATCTCTCCTTTCTCAACCCCTGGTCTCTCTATCGCTCCTTTCTCAACCCCTCGGCTCTCTATCTCTCCTTTCTCAACCCCTGGTCTCTCTATCTCTCCTTTCTCAACCCCTGGTCTCTCTATCACTCCTTTCTCTACCCCTGGTCTCTCTATTTCTCCTTTCTCTACCCCTGGTCTTTCTGTCTCTTCTTTCTCTACCCCTGGTCTCTCTGTCTCTTCTTTCTCTACCCCTGGTCTCTCTATCTCTCCTTTCTCTACCTCTCGTCTCTCTATCTCTCCTTTCTCTACCTCTCGTCTCTCTATCTCTCCTTTCTCTACCTCTCGTCTCTCTATCTCTCCTTTCTCTACCTCTCGTCTCTCTATCTCTCCTTTCTCAACCCCTGGTCTCTCTATCTCTCATTTCTCAACCCCTCGGCTCTCTATCTCTCATTTCTCTACCCCTGGTCTCTCTATCTCTCCTTTCTCTACCCCTGGTCTCTCTATCTCTCCTTTTTCAACCCCTGGTCTCTCTATCTCTCCTTTCTCTACCCCTGGTCTCTGTATCTCTCCTTTATCAACCCCTGGTCTCTCTATCTCTCCTTTCTCAATCCCTCGGCTCTCTATCTCTCCTTTCTCAACCCCTCGGCTCTCTATCTCTCCTTTCTCAACCCCTGGTCTCTCTATCGCTCCTTTCTCAACCCCTCGGCTCTCTATCTCTCCTTTCTCAACCCCTGGTCTCTCTATCTCTCCTTTCTCAACCCCTGGTCTCTCTATCACTCCTTTCTCTACCCCTGGTCTCTCTATTTCTCCTTTCTCTACCCCTGGTCTTTCTGTCTCTTCTTTCTCTACCCCTGGTCTCTCTGTCTCTTCTTTCTCTACCCCTGGTCTCTCTATCTCTCCTTTCTCTACCTCTCGTCTCTCTATCTCTCCTTTCTCTACCTCTCGTCTCTCTATCTCTCCTTTCTCTACCTCTCGTCTCTCTATCTCTCCTTTCTCAACCCCTGGTCTCTCTATCTCTCCTTTCTCAACCCCTGGTCTCTCTATCTCTCATTTCTCAACCCCTCGGCTCTCTATCTCTCATTTCTCTACCCCTGGTCTCTCTATCTCTCCTTTCTCTACCCCTGGTCTCTCTATCTCTCCTTTTTCAACCCCTGGTCTCTCTATCTCTCCTTTCTCTACCCCTGGTCTCTGTATCTCTCCTTTATCAACCCCTGGTCTCTCTATCTCTCCTTTCTCAATCCCTCGGCTCTCTATCTCTCCTTCCACAACCCCTGGTCTCTCTATCTCTCCTTTCTCTACCCCTGGTCTCTCTATCTCTCCTTCCTCAACCCCTGGTCTCTCTATCTCTCCTTTCTCTACCCCTGGTCTCTCTATCTCTCCTTTCTCAACCCCTGGTCTCTCTATCTCTCCTTTCTCTACCTCTCGTCTCTCTATCTCTCCTTTCTCAACACCTGGTCTCTCTATCTCTCCTTTCTCTACCCCTGGTCTCTCTGTCTCTTCTTTCTCTACCCCTGGTCTCTCTGTCTCTTCTTTCTCTACCCCTGGTCTCTCTATCTCTCCTTTCTCTACCTCTCGTCTCTCTATCTCTCCTTTCTCTACCTCTCGTCTCTCTATCTCTCCTTTCTCTACCTCTCAGCTCTCTATCTCTCCTTTCTCTACCCCTGGTCTCTCTATCTCTCCTTTCTCTACCCCTGGTCTCTATCTCTCCTTTCTCAACCCCTTTGTCTCTCTATCTCTCCTTTCTCTACCCCTGGTCTCTCTATCTCTCCTTTCTCGACCCCTGGTCTCTCTATCTCTCCTTTCTCAATCCCTCGGCTCTCTATCTCTCCTTCCTCAACCCCTGGTCTCTCTGTCTCTTCTTTCTCTACCCCTGGTCTCTCTATCTCTCCTTTCTCTACCTCTCGTCTCTCTATCTCTCCTTTCTCTACCTCTCGTCTCTCTATCTCTCCTTTCTCTACCTCTCAGCTCTCTATCTCTCCTTTCTCTACCCCTGGTCTCTCTATCTCTCCTTTCTCTACCCCTGGTCTCTATCTCTCCTTTCTCTACCCCTGGTCTCTATCTCTCCTTTCTCAACCCCTTTGTCTCTCTATCTCTCCTTTCTCTACCCCTGGTCTCTCTATCTCTCCTTTCTCGACCCCTGGTCTCTCTATCTCTCCTTTCTCAATCCCTCGGCTCTCTATCTCTCCTTCCTCAACCCCTGGTCTCTCTATCTCTCCTTCCTCAACCCCTGGTCTCTCTATCTCTCCTTCCTCAACCCCTGGTCTCTCTATCTCTCCTTTCTCTACCCCTGGTCTCTCTATCTCTCTTTTCTCAACCCCTGGTCTCTCTATCTCTCCTTTCTCAACCCCTGGTCTCTCTATCTCTCCTTTCTCTACCCCTGGTCTCTCTGTCTCTTCTTTCTCTACCCCTGGTCTCTCTGTCTCTTCTTTCTCTACCCCTGGTCTCTCTATCTCTCCTTTCTCTACCTCTCGTCTCTCTATATCTCCTTTCTCTACCTCTCGTCTCTCTATCTCTCCTTTCTCTACCTCTCGTCTCTCTATCTCTCCTTTCTCAACCCCTGGTCTCTCTATCTCTAATTTCTCAACCCCTCGGCTCTCTATCTCTCCTTTCTCTACCCCTGGTCTCTCTATCTCTCCTTTCTCTACCCCTGGTCTCTCTATCTCTCCTTTCTCAACCCCTGGTCTCTCTATCTCTCCTTTCTCTACCTCTGGTCTCTCTATCTCTCCTTTCTATACCCCTGGTCTCTCTATCTCTCCTTTCTCAACCCCTGGTCTCTCTATCTCTCCTTTCTCTACCCCTGGTCTCTCTGTCTCTTCTTTCTCTACCCCTGGTCTCTCAGTCTCTTCTTTCTCTACCCCTGGTCTCTCTATCTCTCCTTTCTCTACCTCTCGTCTCTCTATCTCTCCTTTCTCTACCCCTGGTCTGTCTACCTCTCCTTTCTCAACCCCTCGGCTCTCTATCTCTCCTTTCTCAACCCCTGGTCTCTCTATCGCTCCTTTCTCAACCCCTCGGCTCTCTATCTCTCCTTTCTCAACCCCTGGTCTCTCTATCTCTCCTTTCTCAACCCCTGGTCTCTCTATCACTCCTTTCTCTACCCCTGGTCTCTCAATTTCTCCTTTCTCTACCCCTGGTCTCTCTGTCTCTTCTTTCTCTACCCCTGGTCTCTCTGTCTCTTCTTTCTCTACCCCTGGTCTCTCTATCTCTCCTTTCTCTACCTCTCGTCTCTCTATCTCTCCTTTCTCTACCTCTCGTCTCTCTATCTCTCCTTTCTCTACCTCTCGTCTCTTTATCTCTCCTTTCTCTACCTCTCGTCTCTCTATCTCTCCTTTCTCTACCTCTCAGCTCTCTATCTCTCCTTTCTCTACCCCTGGTCTCTCTATCTCTCCTTTCTCTACCCCTGGTCTCTATCTCTCCTTTCTCAACCCCTTTGTCTCTCTATCTCTCCTTTCTCTACCCCTGGTCTCTCTATCTCTCCTTTCTCGACCCCTGGTCTCTCTATCTCTCCTTTCTCAATCCCTCGGCTCTCTATCTCTCCTTCCTCAACCCCTGGTCTCTCTGTCTCTTCTTTCTCTACCCCTGGTCTCTCTATCTCTCCTTTCTCTACCTCTCGTCTCTCTATCTCTCCTTTCTCTACCTCTCGTCTCTCTATCTCTCCTTTCTCTACCTCTCAGCTCTCTATCTCTCCTTTCTCTACCCCTGGTCTCTCTATCTCTCCTTTCTCTACCCCTGGTCTCTATCTCTCCTTTCTCTACCCCTGGTCTCTATCTCTCCTTTCTCAACCCCTTTGTCTCTCTATCTCTCCTTTCTCTACCCCTGGTCTCTCTATCTCTCCTTTCTCGACCCCTGGTCTCTCTATCTCTCCTTTCTCAATCCCTCGGCTCTCTATCTCTCCTTCCTCAACCCCTGGTCTCTCTATCTCTCCTTCCTCAACCCCTGGTCTCTCTATCTCTCCTTCCTCAACCCCTGGTCTCTCTATCTCTCCTTTCTCTACCCCTGGTCTCTCTATCTCTCTTTTCTCAACCCCTGGTCTCTCTATCTCTCCTTTCTCAACCCCTGGTCTCTCTATCTCTCCTTTCTCTACCCCTGGTCTCTCTGTCTCTTCTTTCTCTACCCCTGGTCTCTCTGTCTCTTCTTTCTCTACCCCTGGTCTCTCTATCTCTCCTTTCTCTACCTCTCGTCTCTCTATATCTCCTTTCTCTACCTCTCGTCTCTCTATCTCTCCTTTCTCTACCTCTCGTCTCTCTATCTCTCCTTTCTCAACCCCTGGTCTCTCTATCTCTAATTTCTCAACCCCTCGGCTCTCTATCTCTCCTTTCTCTACCCCTGGTCTCTCTATCTCTCCTTTCTCTACCCCTGGTCTCTCTATCTCTCCTTTCTCAACCCCTGGTCTCTCTATCTCTCCTTTCTCTACCTCTGGTCTCTCTATCTCTCCTTTCTATACCCCTGGTCTCTCTATCTCTCCTTTCTCTACCCCTGGTCTCTATCTCTCCTTTCTCTACCCCTGGTCTCTATCTCTCCTTTCTCAACCCCTTTGTCTCTCTATCTCTCCTTTCTCTACCCCTGGTCTCTCTATCTCTCCTTTCTCGACCCCTGGTCTCTCTATCTCTCCTTTCTCAATCCCTCGGCTCTCTATCTCTCCTTCCTCAACCCCTGGTCTCTCTATCTCTCCTTCCTCAACCCCTGGTCTCTCTATCTCTCCTTCCTCAACCCCTGGTCTCTCTATCTCTCCTTTCTCTACCCCTGGTCTCTCTATCTCTCTTTTCTCAACCCCTGGTCTCTCTATCTCTCCTTTCTCAACCCCTGGTCTCTCTATCTCTCCTTTCTCTACCCCTGGTCTCTCTGTCTCTTCTTTCTCTACCCCTGGTCTCTCTGTCTCTTCTTTCTCTACCCCTGGTCTCTCTATCTCTCCTTTCTCTACCTCTCGTCTCTCTATATCTCCTTTCTCTACCTCTCGTCTCTCTATCTCTCCTTTCTCTACCTCTCGTCTCTCTATCTCTCCTTTCTCAACCCCTGGTCTCTCTATCTCTAATTTCTCAACCCCTCGGCTCTCTATCTCTCCTTTCTCTACCCCTGGTCTCTCTATCTCTCCTTTCTCTACCCCTGGTCTCTCTATCTCTCCTTTCTCAACCCCTGGTCTCTCTATCTCTCCTTTCTCTACCTCTGGTCTCTCTATCTCTCCTTTCTATACCCCTGGTCTCTCTATCTCTCCTTTCTCAACCCCTGGTCTCTCTATCTCTCCTTTCTCTACCCCTGGTCTCTCTGTCTCTTCTTTCTCTACCCCTGGTCTCTCAGTCTCTTCTTTCTCTACCCCTGGTCTCTCTATCTCTCCTTTCTCTACCTCTCGTCTCTCTATCTCTCCTTTCTCTACCCCTGGTCTGTCTACCTCTCCTTTCTCAACCCCTCGGCTCTCTATCTCTCCTTTCTCAACCCCTGGTCTCTCTATCGCTCCTTTCTCAACCCCTCGGCTCTCTATCTCTCCTTTCTCAACCCCTGGTCTCTCTATCTCTCCTTTCTCAACCCCTGGTCTCTCTATCACTCCTTTCTCTACCCCTGGTCTCTCAATTTCTCCTTTCTCTACCCCTGGTCTCTCTGTCTCTTCTTTCTCTACCCCTGGTCTCTCTGTCTCTTCTTTCTCTACCCCTGGTCTCTCTATCTCTCCTTTCTCTACCTCTCGTCTCTCTATCTCTCCTTTCTCTACCTCTCGTCTCTCTATCTCTCCTTTCTCTACCTCTCGTCTCTTTATCTCTCCTTTCTCTACCTCTCGTCTCTCTATCTCTCCTTTCTCTACCTCTCAGCTCTCTATCTCTCCTTTCTCTACCCCTGGTCTCTCTATCTCTCCTTTCTCTACCCCTGGTCTCTATCTCTCCTTTCTCAACCCCTTTGTCTCTCTATCTCTCCTTTCTCTACCCCTGGTCTCTCTATCTCTCCTTTCTCGACCCCTGGTCTCTCTATCTCTCCTTTCTCAATCCCTCGGCTCTCTATCTCTCCTTCCTCAACCCCTGGTCTCTCTGTCTCTTCTTTCTCTACCCCTGGTCTCTCTATCTCTCCTTTCTCTACCTCTCGTCTCTCTATCTCTCCTTTCTCTACCTCTCGTCTCTCTATCTCTCCTTTCTCTACCTCTCAGCTCTCTATCTCTCCTTTCTCTACCCCTGGTCTCTCTATCTCTCCTTTCTCTACCCCTGGTCTCTATCTCTCCTTTCTCTACCCCTGGTCTCTATCTCTCCTTTCTCAACCCCTTTGTCTCTCTATCTCTCCTTTCTCTACCCCTGGTCTCTCTATCTCTCCTTTCTCGACCCCTGGTCTCTCTATCTCTCCTTTCTCAATCCCTCGGCTCTCTATCTCTCCTTCCTCAACCCCTGGTCTCTCTATCTCTCCTTCCTCAACCCCTGGTCTCTCTATCTCTCCTTCCTCAACCCCTGGTCTCTCTATCTCTCCTTTCTCTACCCCTGGTCTCTCTATCTCTCTTTTCTCAACCCCTGGTCTCTCTATCTCTCCTTTCTCAACCCCTGGTCTCTCTATCTCTCCTTTCTCTACCCCTGGTCTCTCTGTCTCTTCTTTCTCTACCCCTGGTCTCTCTGTCTCTTCTTTCTCTACCCCTGGTCTCTCTATCTCTCCTTTCTCTACCTCTCGTCTCTCTATATCTCCTTTCTCTACCTCTCGTCTCTCTATCTCTCCTTTCTCTACCTCTCGTCTCTCTATCTCTCCTTTCTCAACCCCTGGTCTCTCTATCTCTAATTTCTCAACCCCTCGGCTCTCTATCTCTCCTTTCTCTACCCCTGGTCTCTCTATCTCTCCTTTCTCTACCCCTGGTCTCTCTATCTCTCCTTTCTCAACCCCTGGTCTCTCTATCTCTCCTTTCTCTACCTCTGGTCTCTCTATCTCTCCTTTCTATACCCCTGGTCTCTCTATCTCTCCTTTCTCAACCCCTGGTCTCTCTATCTCTCCTTTCTCTACCCCTGGTCTCTCTGTCTCTTCTTTCTCTACCCCTGGTCTCTCAGTCTCTTCTTTCTCTACCCCTGGTCTCTCTATCTCTCCTTTCTCTACCTCTCGTCTCTCTATCTCTCCTTTCTCTACCCCTGGTCTGTCTACCTCTCCTTTCTCAACCCCTCGGCTCTCTATCTCTCCTTTCTCAACCCCTGGTCTCTCTATCGCTCCTTTCTCAACCCCTCGGCTCTCTATCTCTCCTTTCTCAACCCCTGGTCTCTCTATCTCTCCTTTCTCAACCCCTGGTCTCTCTATCACTCCTTTCTCTACCCCTGGTCTCTCAATTTCTCCTTTCTCTACCCCTGGTCTCTCTGTCTCTTCTTTCTCTACCCCTGGTCTCTCTGTCTCTTCTTTCTCTACCCCTGGTCTCTCTATCTCTCCTTTCTCTACCTCTCGTCTCTCTATCTCTCCTTTCTCTACCTCTCGTCTCTCTATCTCTCCTTTCTCTACCTCTCGTCTCTTTATCTCTCCTTTCTCTACCTCTCGTCTCTCTATCTCTCCTTTCTCAACCCCTGGTCTCTCTATCTCTCATTTCTCAACCCCTCGGCTCTCTATCTCTCATTTCTCTACCCCTGGTCTCTCTATCTCTCCTTTCTCTACCCCTGGTCTCTCTATCTCTCCTTTTTCAACCCCTGGTCTCTCTATCTCTCCTTTCTCTACCCCTGGTCTCTGTATCTCTCCTTTCTCAACCCCTGGTCTCTCTATCTCTCCTTTCTCAATCCCTCGGCTCTCTATCTCTCCTTCCACAACCTGGTCTCTCCTGGTCTCTCTATCTCTCCTTTCTCTACCCCTGGTCTCTCTATCTCTCCTTCCTCAACCCCTGGTCTCTCTATCTCTCCTTCCTCAACCCCTGGTCTCTCTATCTCTCCTTTCTCTACCCCTGGTCTCTCTATCTCTCCTTTCTCAACCCCTGGTCTCTCTATCTCTCCTTTCTCTACCTCTCGTCTCTCTATCTCTCCTTTCTCAACACCTGGTCTCTCTATCTCTCCTTTCTCTACCCCTGGTCTCTCTGTCTCTTCTTTCTCTACCCCTGGTCTCTCTGTCTCTTCTTTCTCTACCCCTGGTCTCTCTATCTCTCCTTTCTCTACCTCTCGTCTCTCTATCTCTCCTTTCTCTACCTCTCGTCTCTCTATCTCTCCTTTCTCTACCTCTCGGCTCTCTATCTCTCCTTTCTCTACCCCTGGTCTCTCTATCTCTCCTTTCTCTACCCCTGGTCTCTATCTCTCCTTTCTCAACCCCTTTGTCTCTCTATCTCTCCTTTCTCTACCCCTGGTCTCTCTATCTCTCCTTTCTCGACCCCTGGTCTCTCTATCTCTCCTTTCTCAATCCCTCGGCTCTCTATCTCTCCTTCCTCAACCCCTGGTCTCTCTATCTCTCCTTTCTCAAACCCTGGTCTCTCTATCTCTCCTTTCTCAACCCCTGGTCTCTCTATCTCTCCTTCCTCTACCCCTGGTCTCTCTATCTCTCCTTTCTCTACCCCTGGTCTCTCTATCTCTCCTTTCTCAACCCCTGGTCTCTCTATCTCTCCTTTCTCTACCCCTGGTCTCTCTGTCTCTTCTTTCTCTACCCCTGGTCTCTCAGTCTCTTCTTTCTCTACCCCTGGTCTCTCTATCTCTCCTTTCTCTACCTCTCGTCTCTCTATCTCTCCTTTCTCTACCCCTGGTCTGTCTACCTCTCCTTTCTCAACCCCTCGGCTCTCTATCTCTCCTTTCTCAACCCCTGGTCTCTCTATCGCTCCTTTCTCAACCCCTCGGCTCTCTATCTCTCCTTTCTCAACCCCTGGTCTCTCTATCTCTCCTTTCTCAACCCCTGGTCTCTCTATCACTCCTTTCTCTACCCCTGGTCTCTCTATTTCTCCTTTCTCTACCCCTGGTCTCTCTGTCTCTTCTTTCTCTACCCCTGGTCTCTCTGTCTCTTCTTTCTCTACCCCTGGTCTCTCTATCTCTCCTTTCTCTACCTCTCGTCTCTCTATCTCTCCTTTCTCTACCTCTCGTCTCTCTATCTCTCCTTTCTCAACCTCTCGTCTCTCTATCTCTCCTTTCTCAACCCCTGGTCTCTCTATCTCTCCTTTCTCAAACACTCGGCTCTCTATCTCTCATTTCTCTACCCCTGGTCTCTCTATCTCTCCTTTCTCTACCCCTGGTCTCTCTATCTCTCCTTTTTCAACCCCTGGTCTCTCTATCTCTCCTTTCTCTACCCCTGGTCTCTGTATCTCTCCTTTCTCAACCCCTGGTCTCTCTATCTCTCCTTTCTCAATCCCTCGGCTCTCTATCTCTCCTTCCACAACCCCTGGTCTCTCTATCTCTCCTTTCTCTACCCCTGGTCTCTCTATCTCTCCTTCCTCAACCCCTGGTCTCTCTATCTCTCCTTTCTCTACCCCTGGTCTCTCTATCTCTCCTTTCTCAACCCCTGGTCTCTCTATCTCTCCTTTCTCTACCTCTCGTCTCTCTATCTCTCCTTTCTCAACACCTGGTCTCTCTATCTCTCCTTTCTCTACCCCTGGTCTCTCTGTCTCTTCTTTCTCTACCCCTGGTCTCTCTGTCTCTTCTTTCTCTACCCCTGGTCTCTCTATCTCTCCTTTCTCTACCTCTCGTCTCTCTATCTCTCCTTTCTCTACCTCTCGTCTCTCTATCTCTCCTTTCTCTACCTCTCGGCTCTCTATCTCTCCTTTCTCTACCCCTGGTCTCTCTATCTCTCCTTTCTCTACCCCTGGTCTCTATCTCTCCTTTCTCAACCCCTTTGTCTCTCTATCTCTCCTTTCTCTACCCCTGGTCTCTCTATCTCTCCTTTCTCGACCCCTGGTCTCTCTATCTCTCCTTTCTCAAACCCTCGTCTCTCTATCTCTCCTTTCTCAACCCCTGGTCTCTCTATCTCTCCTTTCTCTACCCCTGGTCTCTCTATCTCTCCTTCCTCAACCCCTGGTCTCTCTATCTCTCCTTCCTCAACCCCTGGTCTCTCTATCTCTCCTTTCTCTACCCCTGGTCTCTCTATCTCTCTTTTCTCAACCCCTGGTCTCTCTATCTCTCCTTTCTCAACCCCTGGTCTCTCTATCTCTCCTTTCTCTACCCCTGGTCTCTCTGTCTCTTCTTTCTCTACCCCTGGTCTCTCTGTCTCTTCTTTCTCTACCCCTGGTCTCTCTATCTCTCCTTTCTCTACCTCTCGTCTCTCTATATCTCCTTTCTCTACCTCTCGTCTCTCTATCTCTCCTTTCTCTACCTCTCGTCTCTCTATCTCTCCTTTCTCAACCCCTGGTCTCTCTTTCTCTAATTTCTCAACCCCTCGGCTCTCTATCTCTCCTTTCAATTCAATTCAATTCAATTCAATTCAAGGGCTTTATTGGCATGGGAAACATGTGTTAACATTGCCAAAGCAAGTGAGGTAGACAACATACAAAGTGAAAATATAAAGTGAAAAACAACAAAAATTAACAGTAAACATTACACATACAGAGGTTTCAAAACAGTAAAGACATTACAAATGTCATATTATATATATATATACAGTGTTTTAACAATGTACAAATGGTTAAAGGACACAAGATAAAATAAATAAGCATAAATATGGGTTGTATTTACAATGGTGTGTGTTCTTCACTGGTTGCCCTTTTCTCGTGGCAACAGGTCACAAATCTTGCTGCTGTGATGGCACACTGTGGAATTTCACCCAGTAGATATGGGAGTTTTTCAAATTTGGATTTGTTTTCGAATTCTTTGTGGATCTGTGTAATCTGAGGGAAATATGTCTCTCTAATATGGTCATACATTGGGCAGGAGGTTAGGAAGTGCAGCTCAGTTTCCACCTCATTTTGTGGGCAGTGAGCACATAGCCTGTCTTCTCTTGAGAGCCATGTCTGCCTACGGCGGCCTTTCTCAATAGCAAGGCTATGCTCACTGAGTCTGTACATAGTCAAAGCTTTCCTTAATTTTGGGTCAGTCACAGTGGTCAGGTATTCTGCCGCTGTGTACTCTCTGTTTAGGGCCAAATAGCATTCTAGTTTCTCTACCCCTGGTCTCTCTATCTCTCCTTTCTCTACCCCTGGTCTCTCTATCTCTCATTTCTCAACCCCTGGTCTCTCTATCTCTCCTTTCTCTACCTCTGGTCTCTCTATCTCTCCTTTCTATACCCCTGGTCTCTCTATCTCTCCTTTCTCAACCCCTGGTCTCTCTATCTCTCTTTTCTCTACCCCTGGTCTCTCTACCTCTCCTCTCTCTACCCCTGGTCTGTCTACCTCTCCTTTCTCAACCCCTCGTCTCTCTATCTCTCCTTTCTCAACCCCTGGTCTCTCTATCGCTCCTTTCTCAACCCCTCGGCTCTCTATCTCTCCTTTCTCAACCCCTGGTCTCTCTATCTCTCCTTTCTCAACCCCTGGTATCTCTATCACTCCTTTCTCTACCCCTGATCTCTCTATCTCTCCTTTCTCAACCCCTGGTCCCTCTATCTGTCCTTTCTCAACCCCTCGGCTCTCTATCTCTCCTTTCTCAACCCCTGGTCTCTCTATCTCTCCTTTCTCAACCCCTGGTCTCTCTATCTCTCCTTTCTCTAACCCTGGTCTCTCTATCTCTCCTTTCTCTACCTCTCGGCTCTCTATCTCTCCTTTCTCTACCTCTCGTCTCTCTATCTCTCCTTTCTCAACCCCTGGTCTCTCTATCTCTAATTTCTCAACCCCTCGGCTCTCTATCTCTCCTTTCTCTACCCCTGGTCTCTCTATCTCTCCTTTCTCTACCCCTGGTCTCTCTATCTCTCCTTTCTCAACCCCTGGTCTCTCTATCTCTCCTTTCTCTACCTCTGGTCTCTCTATCTCTCCTTTCTATACCCCTGGTCTCTCTATCTCTCCTTTCTCAACCCCTGGTCTCTCTATCTCTCCTTTCTCTACCCCTGGTCTCTCTGTCTCTTCTTTCTCTACCCCTGGTCTCTCAGTCTCTTCTTTCTCTACCCCTGGTCTCTCTATCTCTCCTTTCTCTACCTCTCGTCTCTCTATCTCTCCTTTCTCTACCCCTGGTCTGTCTACCTCTCCTTTCTCAACCCCTTGGCTCTCTATCTCTCCTTTCTCAACCCCTGGTCTCTCTATCGCTCCTTTCTCAACCCCTCGGCTCTCTATCTCTCCTTTCTCAACCCCTGGTCTCTCTATCTCTCCTTTCTCAACCCCTGGTCTCTCTATCACTCCTTTCTCTACCCCTGGTCTCTCTATTTCTCCTTTCTCTACCCCTGGTCTCTCTGTCTCTTCTTTCTCTACCCCTGGTCTCTCTGTCTCTTCTTTCTCTACCCCTGGTCTCTCTATCTCTCCTTTCTCTACCTCTCGTCTCTCTATCTCTCCTTTCTCTACCTCTCGTCTCTCTATCTCTCCTTTCTCTACCTCTCATCTCTCTATCTCTCCTTTCTCTACCTCTCGTCTCTCTATCTCTCCTTTCTCAACCCCTGGTCTCTCTATCTCTCATTTCTCAACCCCTCGGCTCTCTATCTCTCATTTCTCTACCCCTGGTCTCTCTATCTCTCCTTTCTCTACCCCTGGTCTCTCTATCTCTCCTTTTTCAACCCCTGGTCTCTCTATCTCTCCTTTCTCTACCCCTGGTCTCTGTATCTCTCCTTTCTCAACCCCTGGTCTCTCTATCTCTCCTTTCTCAATCCCTCGGCTCTCTATCTCTCCTTCCACAACCCCTGGTCTCTCTATCTCTCCTTTCTCTACCCCTGGTCTCTCTATCTCTCCTTCCTCAACCCCTGGTCTCTCTATCTCTCCTTTCTCTACCCCTGGTCTCTCTATCTCTCCTTTCTCAACCCCTGGTCTCTCTATCTCTCCTTTCTCTACCTCTCGTCTCTCTATCTCTCCTTTCTCAACACCTGGTCTCTCTATCTCTCCTTTCTCTACCCCTGGTCTCTCTGTCTCTTCTTTCTCTACCCCTGGTCTCTCTGTCTCTTCTTTCTCTACCCCTGGTCTCTCTATCTCTCCTTTCTCTACCTCTCGTCTCTCTATCTCTCCTTTCTCTACCTCTCGTCTCTCTATCTCTCCTTTCTCTACCTCTCGGCTCTCTATCTCTCCTTTCTCTACCCCTGGTCTCTCTATCTCTCCTTTCTCTACCCCTGGTCTCTATCTCTCCTTTCTCAACCCCTTTGTCTCTCTATCTCTCCTTTCTCTACCCCTGGTCTCTCTATCTCTCCTTTCTCGACCCCTGGTCTCTCTATCTCTCCTTTCTCAATCCCTCGGCTCTCTATCTCTCCTTCCTCAACCCCTGGTCTCTCTATCTCTCCTTTCTCAAACCCTGGTCTCTCTATCTCTCCTTTCTCAACCCCTGGTCTCTCTATCTCTCCTTCCTCTACCCCTGGTCTCTCTATCTCTCCTTTCTCTACCCCTGGTCTCTCTATCTCTCCTTTCTCAACCCCTGGTCTCTCTATCTCTCCTTTCTCTACCCCTGGTCTCTCTGTCTCTTCTTTCTCTACCCCTGGTCTCTCTGTCTCTTCTTTCTCTACCCCTGGTCTCTCTATCTCTCCTTTCTCTACCTCTCGTCTCTCTATCTCTCCTTTCTCTACCTCTCGTCTCTCTATCTCTCCTTTCTCTACCTCTCGGCTCTCTATCTCTCCTTTCTCTACCCCTGGTCTCTCTATCTCTCCTTTCTCTACCCCTGGTCTCTATCTCTCCTTTCTCAACCCCTTTGTCTCTCTATCTCTCCTTTCTCTACCCCTGGTCTCTCTATCTCTCCTTTCTCGACCCCTGGTCTCTCTATCTCTCCTTTCTCAATCCCTCGGCTCTCTATCTCTCCTTCCTCAACCCCTGGTCTCTCTATCTCTCCTTTCTCTACCCCTGGTCTCTCTATCTCTCCTTCCTCAACCCCTGGTCTCTCTATCTCTCCTTACTCAACCCCTGGTCTCTCTATCTCTCCTTTCTCTACCCCTGGTCTCTCTATCTCTCTTTTCTCAACCCCTGGTCTCTCTATCTCTCCTTTCTCAACCCCTGGTCTCTCTATCTCTCCTTTCTCTACCCCTGGTCTCTCTGTCTCTTCTTTCTCTACCCCTGGTCTCTCTGTCTCTTCTTTCTCTACCCCTGGTCTCTCTATCTCTCCTTTCTCTACCTCTCGTCTCTCTATATCTCCTTTCTCTACCTCTCGTCTCTCTATCTCTCCTTTCTCTACCTCTCGTCTCTCTATCTCTCCTTTCTCAACCCCTGGTCTCTCTATCTCTAATTTCTCAACCCCTCGGCTCTCTATCTCTCCTTTCTCTACCCCTGGTCTCTCTATCTCTCCTTTCTCTACCCCTGGTCTCTCTATCTCTCATTTCTCAACCCCTGGTCTCTCTATCTCTCCTTTCTCTACCTCTGGTCTCTCTATCTCTCCTTTCTATACCCCTGGTCTCTCTATCTCTCCTTTCTCAACCCCTGGTCTCTCTATCTCTCTTTTCTCTACCCCTGGTCTCTCTACCTCTCCTCTCTCTACCCCTGGTCTGTCTACCTCTCCTTTCTCAACCCCTCGTCTCTCTATCTCTCCTTTCTCAACCCCTGGTCTCTCTATCGCTCCTTTCTCAACCCCTCGGCTCTCTATCTCTCCTTTCTCAACCCCTGGTCTCTCTATCTCTCCTTTCTCAACCCCTGGTATCTCTATCACTCCTTTCTCTACCCCTGATCTCTCTATCTCTCCTTTCTCAACCCCTGGTCTCTCTATCTGTCCTTTCTCAACCCCTCGGCTCTCTATCTCTCCTTTCTCAACCCCTGGTCTCTCTATCTCTCCTTTCTCAACCCCTGGTCTCTCTATCTCTCCTTTCTCTAACCCTGGTCTCTCTATCTCTCCTTTCTCTACCTCTCGGCTCTCTATCTCTCCTTTCTCTACCTCTCGTCTCTCTATCTCTCCTTTCTCAACCCCTGGTCTCTCTATCTCTCCTTTCTCAATCCCTGGTCTCTCTATCTCTCCTTTCTCAACCCCTCGTCTCTCTATCTCCTCTTTCTCAACCCCTCGTCTCTCTATCTCCTCTTTCTCAACCCCTCGTCTCTCTATCTCTCCTTAATCTACCTCTCGTCTCTGTATCTCTCTTTTCTCTACCCCTGGTCTCTCTATCTCTCCTTTCTCAACCCCTCAGCTCTCTATCTCTCCTTTCTCTACCTCTCGTCTCTCTATCTCTCCTTTCTCAACCCCTCAGCTCTCTATCTCTCCTTTCTCTACATCTCTCCTTTCTCTACCTCTGGTCTCTCTATCTCTCCTTTCTCAACCCCTGGTCTCTCTATCTCTCCTTTCTTAACCCCTGGTCTCTCTATCTCTCCTTTCTCAATCCCTGATCTCTCTATCTCTCCTTTCTCAACCCCTCGGCTCTCGATCTCTCCTTTCTCTACCCCTGATCTCTCTATCTCTCCTTTTTTAACCCCTCAGCTCTCTATCTCTCCTTTCTTTACCTCTCGTCTCTCTATCTCTCCTTTCTCAACCCCTCAGCTCTCTATCTCTCCTTTCTCTACCCCTGGTCTCTCTACCTCTCCTTTCTCTACCCCTGGTCTCTCTATCTCTCCTTTCTCAACCCCTCGGCTCTCTATCTCTCCTTCCACAACCCCTGGTCTCTCTATCTCTCCTTCCTCAACCCCTGGTCTCTCTATCTCTCCTTTCTCTACCCCTGGTCTCTCTATCTCTCCTTTCTCAACCCCTGGTCTCTCTATCTCTCCTTTCTCAACCCCTGGTCTCTCTATCTCTCCTTTCTCTACCCCTGGTCTCTCTGTCTCTTCTTTCTCTACCCCTGGTCTCTCTGTCTCTTCTTTCTCTACCCCTGGTCTCTCTATCCCTCCTTTCTCTACCTCTCGTCTCTCTATCTCTCCTTTCTCTACCTCTCGTCTCTCTATCTCTCCTTTCTCTACCTCTCGTCTCTCTATCTCTCCTTTCTCAACCCCTGGTCTCTCTATCTCTAATTTCTCAACCCCTCGGCTCTCTATCTCTCCTTTCTCTACCCCTGGTCTCTCTATCTCTCCTTTCTCTACCCCTGGTCTCTCTATCTCTCCTTTCTCAACCCCTGGTCTCTCTATCTCTCCTTTCTCAACCCCTCGGCTCTCTATCTCTCCTTTCTCAACCCCTCGTCTCTCTACCTCTCCCTCTACCCCGTCTCTCTACCTCTCCTATCTCACTACCCCTGGTCTCTCTATCTCTCCTTTCTCAACCCCTGGTCTCTCTATCTCTCATTTCTCTACCCCTGGTCTCTCTACCTCTCCTCTCTCTACCCCTGGTCTGTCTACCTCTCCTTTCTCAACCCCTTGGCTCTCTATCTCTCCTTTCTCAACCCCTGGTCTCTCTATCTCTCCTTTCTCAACCCCTCGGCTCTCTATCTCTCCTTTCTCAACCCCTGGTCTCTCTATCACTCCTTTCTCAACCCCTGGTCTCTCTATCACTCCTTTCTCTCTGATCTTTCTATCTCTCCTTTCTCAACCCCTGGTCTCTCTATCTGTCCTTTCTCAACCCCTCGGCTCTCTATCTCTCCTTTCTCAACCCCTGGTCTCTCTATCTCTCCTTTCTCAACCCCTGGTCTCTCTATCTCCCTTTCTCTAACCCTGGTCTCTCTATCTCTCCTTTCTCTACCTCTCGGCTCTCTATCTCTCCTTTCTCTACCTCTCGTCTCTCTATCTCTCCTTTCTCAACCCCTGGTCTCTCTATCTCTAATTTCTCAACCCCTCGGCTCTCTATCTCTCCTTTCTCTACCCCTGGTCTCTCTATCTCTCCTTTCTCTACCCCTGGTCTCTCTATCTCTCCCCTGGTCTCTCTATCTCTCCTTTCTCTACCTCTGGTCTCTCTATCTCTCCTTTCTATACCCCTGGTCTCTCTATCTCTCCTTTCTCAACCCCTGGTCTCTCTATCTCTCCTTTCTCTACCCCTGGTCTCTCTGTCTCTACTTTCTCTACCCCTGGTCTCTCAGTCTCTTCTTTCTCTACCCCTGGTCTCTCTATCTCTCCTTTCTCTACCTCTCGTCTCTCTATCTCTCCTTTCTCTACCCCTGGTCTGTCTACCTCTACTTTTTCAACCCCTCGGCTCTCTATCTCTCCTTTCTCAACCCCTGGTCTCTCTATCGCTCCTTTCTCAACCCCTCGGCTCTCTATCTCCCCTTTCTCAACCCCTGGTCTCTCTATCTCTCCTTTCTCAACCCCTGGTCTCTCTATCACTCCTTTCTCTACCCCTGGTCTCTCTATTTCTCCTTTCTCTACCCCTGGTCTCTCTGTCTCTTCTTTCTCTACCCCTGGTCTCTCTGTCTCTTCTTTCTCTACCCCTGGTCTCTCTATCTCTCCTTTCTCTACCTCTCGTCTCTCTATCTCTCCTTTCTCTACCTCTCGTCTCTCTATCTCTCCTTTCTCTACCTCTCGTCTCTCTATCTCTCCTTTCTCTACCTCTCGTCTCTCTATCTCTCCTTTCTCAACCCCTGGTCTCTCTATCTCTCATTTCTCAACCCCTCGGCTCTCTATCTCTCATTTCTCTACCCCTGGTCTCTCTATCTCTCCTTTCTCTACCCCTGGTCTCTCTATCTCTCCTTTTTCAACCCCTGGTCTCTCTATCTCTCCTTTCTCTACCCCTGGTCTCTGTATCTCTCCTTTCTCAACCCCTGGTCTCTCTATCTCTCCTTTCTCAATCCCTCGGCTCTCTATCTCTCCTTCCACAACCCCTGGTCTCTCTATCTCTCCTTTCTCTACCCCTGGTCTCTCTATCTCTCCTTTCTCAACCCCTGGTCTCTCTATCTCTCCTTTCTCTACCCCTGGTCTCTCTATCTCTCCTTTCTCAACCCCTGGTCTCTCTATCTCTCCTTTCTCTACCTCTCGTCTCTCTATCTCTCCTTTCTCAACACCTGGTCTCTCTATCTCTCCTTTCTCTACCCCTGGTCTCTCTGTCTCTTCTTTCTCTACCCCTGGTCTCTCTGTCTCTTCTTTCTCTACCCCTGGTCTCTCTATCTCTCCTTTCTCTACCTCTCGTCTCTCTATCTCTCCTTTCTCTACCTCTCGTCTCTCTATCTCTCCTTTCTCTACCTCTCGGCTCTCTATCTCTCCTTTCTCTACCCCTGGTCTCTCTATCTCTCCTTTCTCTACCCCTGGTCTCTATCTCTCCTTTCTCAACCCCTTTGTCTCTCTATCTCTCCTTTCTCTACCCCTGGTCTCTCTATCTCTCCTTTCTCGACCCCTGGTCTCTCTATCTCTCCTTTCTCAATCCCTCGGCTCTCTATCTCTCCTTCCTCAACCCCTGGTCTCTCTATCTCTCCTTTCTCAAACCCTGGTCTCTCTATCTCTCCTTTCTCAACCCCTGGTCTCTCTATCTCTCCTTCCTCTACCCCTGGTCTCTCTATCTCTCCTTTCTCTACCCCTGGTCTCTCTATCTCTCCTTTCTCAACCCCTGGTCTCTCTATCTCTCCTTTCTCTACCCCTGGTCTCTCTGTCTCTTCTTTCTCTACCCCTGGTCTCTCTGTCTCTTCTTTCTCTACCCCTGGTCTCTCTATCTCTCCTTTCTCAACCCCTCGTCTCTCTATCTCTCCTTTCTCTACCTCTCGTCTCTCTATCTCTCCTTTCTCTACCTCTCCGCTCTCTATCTCTCCTTTCTCTACCCCTGGTCTCTCTATCTCTCCTTTCTCTACCCCTGGTCTCTCTATCTCTCCTTTCTCAACCCCTTTGTCTCTCTATCTCTCCTTTCTCTACCCCTGGTCTCTCTATCTCTCCTTTCTCTACCCCTGGTCTCTCTATCTCTCCTTTCTCAACCCCTCGGCTCTCTATCTCTCCTTACTCAACCCCTGGTCTCTCTATCTCTCCTTTCTCTACCCCTCGTCTCTCTATCTCTCCTTCCTCAACCCCTGGTCTCTCTATCTCTCCTTCCTCAACCCCTGGTCTCTCTATCTCTCCTTTCTCTACCCCTGGTCTCTCTATCTCTCTTTTCTCAACCCCTGGTCTCTCTATCTCTCCTTTCTCAACCCCTGGTCTCTCTATCTCTCCTTTCTCTACCCCTGGTCTCTCTGTCTCTTCTTTCTCTACCCCTGGTCTCTCTGTCTCTTCTTTCTCTACCCCTGGTCTCTCTATCTCTCCTTTCTCTACCTCTCGTCTCTCTATCTCTCCTTTCTCTACCTCTCGTCTCTCTATCTCTCCTTTCTCTACCTCTCGTCTCTCTATCTCTCCTTTCTCAACCCCTGGTCTCTCTATCTCTAATTTCTCAACCCCTCGGCTCTCTATCTCTCCTTTCTCTACCCCTGGTCTCTCTATCTCTCCTTTCTCTACCCCTGGTCTCTCTATCTCTCCTTTCTCAACCCCTGGTCTCTATATCTCTCCTTTCTCTACCTCTGGTCTCTCTATCTCTCCTTTCTATACCCCTGGTCTCTCTATCTCTCCTTTCTCAACCCCTGGTCTCTCTATCTCTCTTTTCTCTACCCCTGGTCTCTCTACCTCTCCTCTCTCTACCCCTGGTCTGTCTACCTCTCCTTTCTCAACCCCTCGTCTCTCTATCTCTCCTTTCTCAACCCCTGGTCTCTCTATCGCTCCTTTCTCAACCCCTCGGCTCTCTATCTCTCCTTTCTCAACCCCTGGTCTCTCTATCTCTCCTTTCTCAACCCCTGGTATCTCTATCACTCCTTTCTCTACCCCTGATCTCTCTATCTCTCCTTTCTCAACCCCTGGTCTCTCTATCTGTCCTTTCTCAACCCCTCGGCTCTCTATCTCTCCTTTCTCAACCCCTGGTCTCTCTATCTCTCCTTTCTCAACCCCTGGTCTCTCTATCTCTCCTTTCTCTAACCCTGGTCTCTCTATCTCTCCTTTCTCTACCCCTGGTCTCTCTATCTCTCCTTTCTCTACCCTCGTCTCTCTATCTCTCCTTTCTCAACCCCTGGTCTCTCTATCTCTCCTTTCTCAACCCCTCGTCTCTCTATCTCCTCTTTCTCAACCCCTCGTCTCTCTATCTCCTCTTTCTCAACCCCTCGTCTCTCTATCTCTCCTTAATCTACCTCTCGTCTCTGTATCTCTCTTTTCTCTACCCCTGGTCTCTCTATCTCTCCTTTCTCAACCCCTCAGCTCTCTATCTCTCCTTTCTCTACCTCTCGTCTCTCTATCTCTCCTTTCTCAACCCCTCAGCTCTCTATCTCTCCTTTCTTAACCCCTGGTCTCTCTATCTCTCCTTTCTCTACCCCTGGTCTCTCTACCTCTCCTTTCTCTACCCCTGGTCTCTCTACCTCTCCTTTCTCAACCCCTCGGCTCTCTATCTCTCCTTTCTCAATCCCTGATCTCTCTATCTCTCCTTTCTCAACCCCTCGGCTCTCTATCTCTCCTTTCTCTACCCCTGATCTCTCTATCTCTCCTTTTTTAACCCCTCAGCTCTCTATCTCTCCTTTCTTTACCTCTCGTCTCTCTATCTCTCCTTTCTCAACCCCTCAGCTCTCTATCTCTCCTTTCTCTACCCCTGGTCTCTCTACCTCTCCTTTCTCTACCCCTGGTCTCTCTATCTCTCCTTTCTCAACCCCTCGGCTCTCTATCTCTCCTTCCTCAACCCCTGGTCTCTCTATCTCTCCTTCCTCAACCCCTGGTCTCTCTATCTCTCCTTTCTCTACCCCTGGTCTCTCTATCTCTCCTTTCTCAACCCCTGGTCTCTCTATCTCTCCTTTCTCAACCCCTGGTCTCTCTATCTCTCCTTTCTCTACCCCTGGTCTCTCTGTCTCTTCTTTCTCTACCCCTGGTCTCTCTGTCTCTTCTTTCTCTACCCCTGGTCTCTCTATCCTCTCCTTTCTCTACCTCTCGTCTCTCTATCTCTCCTTTCTCTACCTCTCTGGTCTCTCTATCTCTCCTTTCTCTACCTCTCGTCTCTCTATCTCTCCTTTCTCAACCCCTGGTCTCTCTATCTCTAATTTCTCAACCCCTCGGCTCTCTATCTCTCCTTTCTCTACCCCTGGTCTCTCTATCTCTCCTTTCTCTACCCCTGTCTCTCTATCTCTCCTTTCTCAACCCCTCGTCTCTCTATCTCTCCTTTCTCAACCCCTGGTCTCTCTATCTCTCCTTTCTCAACCCCTCGGCTCTCTATCTCTCCTTCTCTCAACCCCTGGTCTCTCTACCTCTCCGTTCTCTACCCCTGGTCTCTCTATCTCTCCTTTCTCTACCTCTGGTATCTCTATCTCACCTTTCTATACCCCTGGTCTCTCTATCTCTCCTTTCTCAACCCCTGGTCTCTCTATCTCTCCTTTCTCTACCCCTGGTCTCTCTGTCTATTCTTTCTCTACCCCTGGTCTCTCTGTCTCTTCTTTCTCTACCCCTGGTCTCTCTATCTCTCCTTTCTCTACCTCTCGTCTCTCTATCTCTCCTTTCTCTACCTCTCGTCTCTCTATCTCTCCTTTCTCAACCCCTGGTCTCTCTATCTCTAATTTCTCAACCCCTCGGCTCTCTATCTCTCCTTTCTCTACCCCTGGTCTCTCTATCTCTCCTTTCTCTACCCCTGGTCTCTCTATCTCTCCTTTCTCAACCCCTGGTCTCTCTATCTCTCCTTTCTCAACCCCTGGTCTCTCTATCTGTCCTTTCTCAACCCCTCGGCTCTCTATCTCTCCTTTCTCAACCCCTGGTCTCTCTATCTCTCCTTTCTCAACCCCTGGTCTCTCTATCTCTCCTTTCTCTAACCCTGGTCTCTCTATCTCTCCTTTCTCTACCTCTCGGCTCTCTATCTCTCCTTTCTCTACCTCTCGTCTCTCTATCTCTCCTTTCTCAACCCCTGGTCTCTCTATCTCTCCTTTCTCAATCCCTGGTCTCTCTATCTTTCCTTTCTCAACCCCTCGTCTTTCTATCTCCTCTTTCTCAACCCCTCGTCTCTCTATCTCCTCTTTCTCAACCCCTCGTCTCTCTATCTCTCCTTTCTCTACCTCTCGTCTCTGTATCTCTCTTTTCTCTACCCCTGGTCTCTCTATCTCTCCTTTCTCAACCCCTCAGCTCTCTATCTCTCCTTTCTCTACCTCTCGTCTCTCTATCTCTCCTTTCTCAACCCCTCAGCTCTCTATCTCTCCTTTCTCTACATCTCTCCTTTCTCTACCTCTGGTCTCTCTATCTCTCCTTTCTCAACCCCTGGTCTCTCTATCTCTCCTTTCTCAACCGCTGGTCTCTCTATCTCTCCTTTCTCTACCCCTGGTCTCTCTACCTCTCCTTTCTCTACCCCTGGTCTCTCTACCTCTCCTTTCTCAACCCCTCGGCTCTCTATCTCTCCTTTCTCAACCCCTGGTCTCTCTATCTCTCCTTTCTCAACCCCTCGGCTCTCTATCTCTCCTTTCTCTACCCCTGATCTCTCTATCTCTCCTTTCTCAACCCCGGGTCTCTCTATCTCTCCTTTCTCAACCCCAGGTCTCTCTATCTCTCCTTTCTCAACCCCTGGTCTCTCTATCTCTCCTTTCTCAACCCCTCGTCTCTCTATCTCCTCTTTCTCAACCCCTCGTCTCTCTATCTCTCCTTTCTCTACCTCTCGTCTCTGTATCTCTCTTTTCTCTACCCCTGGTCTCTCTATCTCTCCTTTTTTAACCCCTCAGCTCTCTATCTCTCCTTTCTTTACCTCTCGTCTCTCTATCTCTCCTTTCTCAACCCCTCAGCTCTCTATCTCTCCTTTCTCTTCCTCTCGTCTCTCTATCTCTCTTTTCTCTACCCCTGGTCTCTCTATCTCTCCTTTTTTAACCCCTCAGCTCTCTATCTCTCCTTTCTCTACCTCTCGTCTCTCTATCTCTCCTTTATCAACCCCTCAGCTCTCTCAGTCTCTCCTTTCTCTACCTCTCGTCTCTCTATCTCTCCTTTCTCTACCCCTGGTCTCTCTATCTCTCCTTTCTCAACCCCTGGTCTCTCTATCTCTCCTTTCTCAACCCCTCAGCTCTATATCGCTCCTTTTTCTATCTCTCGTCTCTCTATCTCTTCTTTCTCTACCCTTCTTCTCTCTATCTCTCCTTTCTCTACCCTTCGTCTCTCTATCACCTCTCTATCTCTTCTTTCTCTACCTCTCATCTTTCTATCTCTCCTTTCTCTACCAATCATCTCATGTGTCCATTGATCCCAGTGAGAGATGCTGCGTCAGCAAACCCACAGAGGGGAAAGAGAAAAAGAGAGTAAGAGAGAGAGATAGAGAGAGAGAATAGGAGAAGAGAAAATGGGAGATAGAGAGAAAGAGAGAGAGAGAGAGAGAGAGAGAGAGAGAGAGAGAGAGAGAGAGAGACAGACAGACAGACAGACAGACAGACAGACAGACAGACAGACAGACAGACACAGAGAGAGAGAAAGAGTTGGCTGTCCTAAGGGTGCAAATACGACTGAAAAGAGGTAGAACGAAAGAGAGAGGATCATGTCCTGAAACCCAGAGATGGAAATTAGTGAACAAAAAGAAGTGAGCTGCAAGAAGCAGCAGAGGCAGTGGAGAAACAAGAGAAGAGAGGGATAAAGAGAGGGGTGTGAAAGGATTGCAGTGTTTCTCCTCCTCAGCAGTGAGTGGGCTCGGGGAAAGTAGGTTACCAGCAGCACAGCATACACACACACACACACACACACACATTCACGTACAGAGAGATCTCTGATCATACATGCAGACTAGGCACACTCTCAAGAAATAGCAGCACATCAGACCACCCTGACATCTCTCCCTCCACACACACGACACCATCTTGTCTCAGTAGATGATGATGATGTTGTTCCATTCAGATAGGATGGGGGAGGGGGAAGCTAACACTCCTGCTGGCGCTAGTGCCACTTCATGTGACCAATGTGACACACACACACACACACACACACACAAATGCAATTGCATGTACAAACACACACATATGCCAGTACACACACTACAGCCAATACTACCATCTGCGCCATTTCCTACCTAAACACACACAAACACTATCTACACACATATTTGCCAATACCCCAACCCCAACGCACACACGCAAGCACACACGCACGCACACACACACACGCACGCACGCACACACACACACACACACACGCACGCACGCACACACACACACACACACACACACACACACACACACACACACACACTACTACCATCTGCGCCATTTCATCCCCAAACACACATAAAAACTATCTACACACACATTTACAATACCCCACCCAAAAAGCATGCACGCACCCACCCACCCACACACACCCACACACACACACACACACACACACACACACACACACACACACACACACACACACACACACACACACACACACACACACACACACACACACACACACAGTATACCAATTGCCCCTCTTCCATCTTCCCCCACATAAACATAGCCAATAGCCATACCCAAGCTGCTCATCTATTAACAGAACAAACCAAGCCTGCAGGTCATGTAAACCATTCAGCATCAAACACATGAACAACCAACACAAAGCTGAATGGATCCCTTTTTCATGTCTCTCCATACATGTATGTTCCTGTGAGTTCATGTGGGATGAATGTTTGTGCTCTGCATATGTGTTGTTTTTGTGCATGCATGCGTGCATATGTGCGTGTGTGGATGTGCATGTTTGTGTGTACTTCATTGTGCATGTGTGTCTGTGTGTGTGTGTGTGTGTGCTGACCCTCTGCAACAGTCTCCTCCATCTTCTCCCCTGTCACTAGCTACACTAAGAGAGGAACAGAGCCTGTGGTCATAACTTAACTGATATAGCCTCCCCCTTTTCCCGGTCACATCCCTCTTCCCCTCTCTCCTCCCTCCGTCTCTCTCTCCATCCTCTGTTATATAATACGCATGGTATGGCTGGGACTCGATAGTCTAAAATGGCCTCCTTTCCTCATCTCCTTTCCTTATACAATGCAACGCCTGGATATTATTTGACAGAACAGCAAAAGGAGAGACTGGGAGGAAAATGGAAGAACAAAAACAAACAAGTGATTTCACCTGGCTATAAAGAGACTTGGAGAGAAAGCCATTTGGACAAAGATTCATCTAGGGGTTTGTCTGGTCAAATAAAGGCATAGTATAGTACGCTGTATGTATGCTGACATTATATACTGCCCCATGCACACTAGCATCAGTACATCAGCTTCTATATGATTGTGGATAAATAGTATCAGTCTCTAGCTGTAAACTACAGTTTTTAACAATCACTTTGGCACTAATTTCAGAACCTTGTGGTCATTTTTCAAAACTCTAGACACAAAACTCAAAACGGTCATCACTTGTAAACACAGGCTGTCCAATGTTCAGAACATTGTGCATTCATATCTTTAAAGAAACCTTGCACTTTCAGAATCATTGTTTCAAATAACTAATTTATCATGAAATACCATAGGAACATTCATTTAGATCACCCTCACACAAGATACCGATAGTTTCACTGTGTAGTTGTTCATACAATCATTAAATATTGTCGTACAAAATATGTGATACATGTTTCATTATGCTACTACACATAAATACATCCCTGTAAAAGGACTGGTAAAGAGAATACTACAGACACAGTGGAATCACTGAACAAAATATGACATTTATTGATGAAATACAATAAAATCCCAACATAGGTTTCTTTGAATCAAAACAAAAATAATTAGCTAAAGAAATTAAAAAACAGTTAAAAGGTCAACTGAAGTGGATGTTTTCATTAGACAAACATCTTGGGAAGAATCTTCAGGCATGGCGAATCTGGGCCTGACACTGGTCTGCCGTGATGTCATTGCATGGGTCATCCATGGCCTGGAGAAGGGTGGCTTGTTCCTGAGGGCCCCTATCATATACCTTCCACCTCCATGTGGAGAAAGATTCCTCAATCGGGTTAAGGAAAGGAGAGTATGGGGGTAAGTACAGGGTGGTAAATTGTGGATGGGCCTGAAACCATGCTTGCACCATTTGAGCATGGTGGAACCTGACATTATCCCACACAATGACATAGGTCATGCCATCTGCTCTACAGACCTGATTTAGCTCATCAAGGATGGTTACATTCGAACAGCGAATCATGTGGCTGCCTGCAACTCAATATATAGAGTATATAGGATAGAGAGCTTTAGATGTTGTTCGACCAAACATTAGAACGGGCAAGATGAGTAATCTAAGCAACTTTGACCGTGGTATGATTGTTGATGCCACACATGTGGTTCCAGCATCTCAGAAACAGCTGCCCTCCTGGGATTTTTACGCACTACAGCCTCTAGAGTTTACAGAGAATGGTGCGATAAACAAAACACATTCAGTGAGGGGCAGTTCTGTGGGCAAAAACACCTTGTTAATGAGAGAGGTCAGAGGAGAATGTCCAGACTCATTTCAACCTGCTCAAATAGCAGCGATTTAAAACAGTGGTGTGCAGAAGGGCATCTCTTAACGTACAACACCGTGAATAATTCAGGCTGTTGTGGAGGCAAAAGGGGGTCCTACCCAGTACTAGATAGGTGTACCTAATAAAGTGAGTATACATGATGTCAAATCTGAAAACATGGTCTGGAAAAGTGGTACATGGGACCATAGAAACAGTGTCTGAAAAGAATGATGATGAAATATTACATCCATAGATAATGTAGTCCAATTGGTTCATGTTCCACGGTAATTGGTGTCAATGGATCTCGTTATCCTGAAACTTTCATGATCTAAACATGGAATATTGTTTGTCAGTTTCCATAAAACTATGCATTAAGAGTAATGCAACAGTTACTTATCATTTTGAGCAGTTGTATAAATTGATGGTTAGATAATTGTAATGAAATGAATAGACAGTCATCTCAGATGTAATGTGTGAATTGCATTTTGAAATGGTAATACTTTGATGTTAAGTTGTGTCATTTTGAACAGGTGATTATAGTTCACTGAACAAATGCTCTTAGCTTTATGTGTATTGTATCCAAGCAATTGGAAAAAGTGTTAGAGTTTTGAAAAATTTGCATTTTGATCATTGGTTGTGAGTTTTGCGTCTAGAGTTTTGAAAAATGACATCAAGGTTCCGAAATTAGTGCCAAAGTGATTGTAAAAAACGGTATAATACCTTCTACCTCTAGCCTCAGTTTAGCCTCTGTGGCTGTACCTGTCCCTGCAGCGCCTGGCCTCACTCTGGCCCTCTCTAGCCCATATGTCTCATCCCCCTGTGTCACACTTGTCACTGTCACCTTTTGTTATGCTGTGTGTGTGTGTGTGTGTGTGTGTGTGTGTGTGTGTGTGTGTGTGTGTGTGTGTGTGTGTGTGTGTGTGTGTGTGTGTGTGTGTGTGTGTGTGTGTGTGTGTGTGTGTGCGTGTAGGGGTTGGGGTATTGGCAAATATGTGTGTAGATGGTTTTTGTGTGTGTTTGGGTAGGAAATGTGCGTGCGTGCGTGTACTGCAGGTAGAGGCAGGTGTCTTCACAGAGAGCAGGTTTGTCTGGTAGCAGCATGACCATGTGACTAAAGAAGTCGAGCATGAAGAAGCCATCCATTAACAATGCTCTCTCTCTCTATTTTTCTCTCTCTGTCTTTGTCTTGCTGTCTGTCTCTCTTTCGTTATTTCTCTCCTGCTCTCCCTCTTTGTCTCTCTCGTTCTCTTTCTCCGCACTCTGCACCCAGCTCCCAAAAATAGCATTGCTCCACGTCACCCCCCACTCCCCACATACTCAAATACACACACATATACACACACATATGCACACACACACATATACACACACACATATGCACACACACACATATACACACACACATATGCACACACACACATATACACACACACATATACACACACACATATACACACTGAAATACACACATACAGTACCAGCCTGCCATCAAAACTGAATAATTCAGCAGAAAGCTAGAATGCAAGACTGAGAGATGGAGAAAGAGAGGAGGGGGTAGTGAAAGAGAAGGGTATAGACAGAGAGAGAGAGAGAAAGAGAGAGAGAGAGTAACATTACCTATCTAAACATGATATACACTGGTATTTGGTGTTTGCAAAAGCAGCAGCTACTCTTCCTGGGCTCCACACAAAACATGGAACATAATACAGAATGACATAATACAGAACATTATTAGACAACAACAGCTCAAGGACAGAACTACATACATCCTAATTTTGAGTTGCACCCCCTTTTGCCCTCGGAGCAGCCTTCATTCATTGGGGTATGGACTCCACAAGGTATCGAAAGCTTTGCACAGGGATTCAGGCCCATGTTGACTCCAATGCTTCACACAGTTGGGTCAAGTTGGAAAACCCATCAGCGTTGCAGTTCATGACACACTCAAACCAGTGCGCCTGGCCCCTACAACCATACCCCGTTCAAAGGCACTTTTTTGTCTTGCCCATTCACCCTCTGAGTGGCACACATACACAATACATGTCTCAATTGTCTCAAGGCTTAAAAATCCTTCTTTAATTTGTCTCCTCCCCTTCATCTACAATAATTGAAGTGGATTTAACAAGTGACATCAATACGGGATCATAGCTTTAATCTGGAATCTCCTGGTCAGTCTATGTCATGGAAAGAGTTGTTAATGCTTTGTACACTCAGTACATTCCCCAGTGCATTCAGAAAGTATTCAGCACTCAGTACATTCCCCATTGCATTCAGAAAGTATTCAGCACTCAGTACATTCCCCAGTGCATTCAGAAAGTATTCAGCACTCAGTACATTCCCCATTGCATTCAGAAAGTATTCAGCACTCAGTACATTCCCCAGTGCATTCAGAAAGTATTCAGCACTCAGTACATTCCCCAGTGCATTCAGAAAGTATTCAGAGCCGTTCCCTTTGTCCACATTTTGATACGTTACATCCTTATTCTAAAATTGATTAAATAAAAAAGTGTCATCAATCTACACACAATACACCATAATGACAAAGTGCAAACAGGTTTTTAGAAATGTTTGCAAATGTATAACAAATTAAAAACAGAAATACCATATTTACATAAGTATTCACACCCTTTTCTATGAGACACAAAATTGAGCTCAGGTGCATCCTGCTTCCGTTGATCATCCGTGACATGTTTCTACAGATTTGAGTCCACCTGGGGTAAACACAGTTGACTGGACACGATTGGAAAGGTACACACCTGTCTATATAAGGTCCAACAGTTGACAGTGCATGTCAGAGCAAAAACCAAGCCATGAGGTCGAAGGAATTGTCTGTAGAGCTCCTAGACAGAATTGTGTCGAGGCACAGATCTGTGGAAGGGTACCAAAACATGTCTGCAGCATTGAAGGTCCCCAAGAACACAGTAGCCTCCATTGTTCTTGGAACTACCAAGACTCTACCTTGAGCTGGCAGCCCAGCCAAACTGAGCAATCTGGGGAGAAGGGCCTTGGTCAGGGAGGAGACCAAGAACCCAATGGTCACTCTGACAGAGCTCCAGAGTTCCTCTGTGGAGATGGGAGAACCTTCCAGAAGGACCACAATCTCTGCAGCACTCCACCAATCAGGCATTTATGGTAGAGTGGCCAGACGGATGCCACTCCTCAGTGAACGTCACATGACAGGCAGCTTGGAGTTCGCCAACAGGCACCTAATGGAATCCCAGACCATGAGAAACAAGATTCTCTGGTCTGATGAAACCAAGATTGAACCTTTTGGCCTGAATGCCAAGCATCACTCTGGAGGTGGCAGCCGGGATGTTTTTCAGTGACAGGGACTGGAAGACAAGTTTGAGGTGAAAGATGAACGGAGCAAAGCACAGAGAGATCCTTGATGAAAACCTGCTCCAGAGAGCTCAGCACTTCAGACGGGGGCAAAGATTCAACTTCCAACAGGACAATGACCCTAAGTACACATCCAAGACAACGCAGGAGTGGCTTTAGGACAAGTCTCTGAATATCCATGAGTGGCCCAGCCAGAGCCCAGACTTAAACCGGATCGAACATCTCTGGAGAGACTTGAAAATAGCTGTGCAGCGAAGCGCCAACCTGACACAGCATGAGAGGATATGCAGGGAAGAATGGGAGAAACTCCCCAAATACAGGTGGGCCAAGCTTGTAGCATCAAGAAGACTTGAGGCTTTAATCGCAGTCAAAGGTGCTTCAACAAAGTACTGAGTAAAGGGTCTCTAAATGTGATATTTCAGTACATTTGCAAAAATGTTTTTTTTTAACTGTCATTATGGGGTATTGTGTGTATTGAGGGGGGAAATGATTTTATCCATTTTAAAATAAGGCTGTAACGTAATAAAATGTGGAAAAAGTCTAGGGGTCTGAATACTTTCCGAATACACTGTATATCCACGCTATAGATACTCATTACATGGGTGGGCCTGGCTAAGCTATAGCCAGGTCAAAGTAGGTTTTCAGACTGGTTGAATTTACATTTCTAATGGATAATTAAGGCTGTAACGGTCATGGAATTTTGGATGATGGTTATTGGTCAGACAAAATAACCGTGGTCATCGTAATAACTGTTCGAATAGCAAAAAAATATAATAAAAACAATATTATATATACAGTATATATATATTTGTTAAGATGCACATTTTCTTCAGTCAGCTGCTCATTTTACAAACTTAAATAAGCAAATATGTAAACCTGTTATTTACTTTAGTGACAGTCTTCATCAGTAACCGTCGGTTACATAGTTATACAGTAATTGTGCCTGCCCTATTGATAATAAGATAATAAACGTGTCTATGAAAAGGTCTGATCATTGGTTACAAAACAGTGAAAGGGAAGAAGAGAAGTCCCTCCCCCCATCCTGAGCTGACCTCTGTTCCCATCCTCCTGTGTGCTAGAGAACATGGTGGGAGGGTGGAAGGATCTATTTCAGACAGACCCATACAGTACAGTAACAGTACACACCGCTCACAAACAGTAGAAGACACCCGCTCACCTGCAGTGAAGTCAGACTGGACTCACTGGACAGACATTACAAACGCAACAATGGTATGGTCACATAAGACAGAAACTAAAGTAGGGAGGTTGGGTGGGCCTTCTAGCAATCCAAAGGTTGAGTGTTCGAGTCACGTCGGGGACTAGTGGTGAGCGGGTCAGCAGCTGTTTATATAGAAAATGTGCTTTAGGCTACAGTCAGAGACCGTGGAATTTTTTTTTTACAGTGAGTGCACGATTTTGTTAGGCCTAATTTGGATAGCCTTTGTTTCTGCTTATAAATCCCAACCTTTTGGTAGGCTATTTGTTAGTCAACTTGTCTATAATTAGATACATGCAGCTTCTCGTTTGTCACTATATGTTGCCCTAGAAGACTAAATAAACCATTGCTCACCAGAATAATGACATAAATGATAGATTGCTTCAATCTCTTTGACATCGGTAAGGTTTTCTCCATCATCTCTGCTTATTTTGTGGAGCAGATACGTTTAGGGACCGGGGAGAAAATGCAATAACTCAACAACAAAAAATTGGGAAAGGTTTTCTGGGAAAAATGTTCAAATGACATCAGTTTGACTGGTTGTAAGGAAATAGAAAACTGTGAAAATGACCCAACAAGTTTCAACATTACCAACTGTGCATTTTCATTCTCAAGATGCTGAAAGAAATAAATCATATTTCTCCACTCATGTTCCTCAGTCAAAATGTAAATCTGGTGTATCATTTTACTGCAAGAAATGCTTAATTCTGCAGCATTATTAAGGCTATGTGAGAGGTTATAGACCTACAGTCAGTGTCCATATTTCCGTTTCCATTCAACCCATCTGAACAGTAGGCTACAGTTCCCTTGATGTGCCATAGGCCTATCTGAAGTCCTCGTCTTGTGTCTGTTGAATGTGTATAGTGCCTCACAACCATCACACATAGCATATCCAGCACTGCTATCATCCTCTTTTACCACTTCTAATCTTTTAATCGTTTTTTAACGCTGCATCATTTTTTTAAATTAAAAAAGTCGACGATAAACTTTCACAAAACACTTCGAAATCCTTTTGTAATCCAACTTTAGGTATTAGTAAACGTTTATAATCTATCAAAATGATTAAAAAACAGGGCGATAAACGTATAATTCAATATGCTCCTCGTTTGCAAATCAATGGCTGCCATTGTCCACATTTACAGCGTCCTGGTGGAGACTGGAAGAAATGGATGCCAGATACTTGGATTTTCCAACAAAAAATTCAATTGAAAATGACGACAATGGCGACATCGTGTGGAATTTGTATGAATTGCATGCAGGTCGATATTAAATTTTGTCCTCTTTTAACAACCCATGAAAGTGACTTATGGAAATTATTTTTAGCTTTCAGAGAGCAGTTTTTCTTGCGTTTTTCAATGAAACACACGATCTGTTATAGTCACAGCCATGATGTAACCAGTTTTAGAAACTTCAGAGTGTTTTCTATCCACACATACTAATCATATGCATATACTATATTCCTGGCATGAGTAGCAGGACGCTGAAAAGTTGCGCGATTTTTAACAGAATGTTCGAAAAAGGAGGGGGTAGAAGTAAGAGGTTATAATGGAGGGAAACAAATTTCCATACCAAATCTTACGAATTGCCCTGAGGCCAGGTTGATAAGTTACACATCTGATCACAAGGCCTGGGCTTGGACCACGGTATCTCCCTGCAGCTCATCACTTCTCTAACCAACTCTCCAACCTCTACACCCGGTCCTTTCAGTTACAAATTCCTGTTGATCAATAATTGATCTATGAATGCCATTGATGGATTGTCTGGGGAGACCTGGTTCAGTCTCTGATTACAGAGAGAGATGGGAAACCAAAAGATGATGTGGTGCTGGAAGACTGGAGCTGTTGACCCCTGACCCCTGCATTAAAAACCCCTGCATTAACCCTAACCCTAACCCTAACCCTAACCCTAACCCTTTCTAACAACTGCACCGCTGTGCTTCATTACTGCATGATCCTGGGGGGACGCCGTGTGTGCAGGCTTTTGTCCCAACCCAGCACTAACATACCTGATTCAATTACATAAGTTATTGGTGGTTACCCTTTGTCTGCAATTGATTGAAGTCAAATCCACTGAGTCAAATCCACTGAGTCAAATCCACTGGGACACAAACGCACGCACACACACACACACACATACACACACACACATACACACACACACACACACATACACACACACACACACACACACACACACACACACACACACACACACACACACACACACACACACACACACACACATACACACATACACACGCACACTCCTTTCTCTAATCCTCTCAAATGCAGATGTAGAGGCTGGAGAAGTTGAACCACCTGGACACACTTCAACTGGCTTTCCAGATCCTTCCATCTTGTGTGTGTATCAGTTGCACCACAGTTTGTCCCCGAGCAAAGTGTCAACTCTCTCCATCCAGGACAAGCTGCAGTTCAAATCAAACACACCTCTGAAAAGCCATTATATCTGCTATTGATTAGAACAAGGACGAAATGTTATAATAACAGGTCAAATAACAAGGACTAAGCTGAAACCCCAGGAGACTGATAGCCCCAGCTGGCTGAGGTCTGGAAACAGTAGATCCACCCAACCAAGGGCACCAAACACATCAACAAGACTACAGTAGAAGGCATCCTGAGATAAACACATAGGCTCCAATCCTAACTGTGCTTAAGTCAAATGCTCTCACAAATGTCCCATTGACTTCAATGTATGATTTACACAAAAGGTGCACTTCTCTCAATTCAGGACTGGGCCTATAAGCTACAAACAGCAGTAGGAGAAATACACAAGCTTTGACAGATGTAACACCCTTTAGTGACCTATAACCACGTCTCTGTAGAGCTGAAAATGCGATGGAAAGACATTGAACTTTCGTTTTCTATTCGGTACAGGAAACGTAAATTAAAAAGTACATTTTGTGTGCACTACGTCATCACGCACTGATTTTATCCGCAACAAGTCCGTCTGGTGGAAACACAACACTGGTGGGGAAATACTCATATTTCCTTCATGCAGATTGTGTTAGATTCACATGAACATGTCTCGCCAGTCGGATGGAAACCGAGCGAACGACACAGAATATCCAGTTATAGGCAGAATCAAATCAAATGTTATTTGTCACATGATTCGTAAACAACAGGTGTAAACTACAGGGAAGTGGTTACTTATGAGTCATTTTCAACAGTCCAGAGTTAAAGATTAAAATATCTAAAATTGATATCGAATTGAAATCCTAACTTCAGATACGTTACTCAACGTGACTCACAAACTTGGGTCATCAGAATGACTTGGCACAATCTGCACCGTTAAGTGGGACTAGGGAATATGACTGTGGTTAGAACTGTTCATAGGTCAGTTTCAACCTGCCAGATAACCTGAGCTGGCCTGTAAATACTGATCCTGGTTCAGTTTTAGCATGTTGTTGTATGTGAGAGTAGAGAGTAGAGCCTTCCCAGGGAATCATAATATGGATCAATTCACACATCTGTTACCAGACAATAGACAGTAGTCAGTGATATGAGGCAATCAGAGTGGGCCTGAGAGGCACACACACACAGATACACTGAGTGGACAAAACATTAAAAACACCTTCCTAATATTGAGTTGGACCAGCCCTTTTCCCCTCAGAACAGCCTCAATTCGTCAGAACATGGACTCTACAAGGTGTCGAAAGCTTTCCACAGGGATGCTGCCCATGTTGACTACCAATTCTTCCCACAGTTGTGTCAAGTTTGCTGGATCTCTGGGTGGTGGACCATTCTTGATGCACACAGGAAACTGTTGAGCGTGTAAAACCCAGCAGCTTTATAAAGGCACTTACATTTTGTTGTCTTGCCCATTAACCCTCTGAATGGCCCACACACACAATCCATGTCTCATTTGTCTCAAGGCTTAAAAATCCTCCTTTAACCTCTCCTCCCCTTCATCTACACTGATTGAAGTGGATTAAACAAGTGATATCAATAAGTTATCACAGCTTTCACCTGAATTTATCTGGTCAGTCTGTCATGGAAAGAGTAGGTGTTCCTAATGTTTTGTAAACTCAGTGTATATCCATGTTATAGATACACAGCACAAAGGGTGGGCCTGGCAAAGGTATAGTCAGGTCAGAGTAGCCTGGTTTCCATTTCTAATGGATAATTAAGGCTGTAACGGTCATGGAATTTTGGATGATGGTTATTGGTCAGCCAAAATAACCGTGGTCATCGTAATAACCGTTAGAATTGCAAAATGATAATAAAAACAATAATATATATATATATATATATATATGTTTTGTACAATCAGTGTATAGCGCCTACACAAACACACGCATACACACACCCACTCAGGAGGAAGAAACACTATGGAATAGGAAGAAAGAAGAGGGAGAAGTATAGAGAGAGTGATGGAATAGAAGGGAGAAGAGGAGGAGGTATAGAGAGAGTGATGGAATGGAAGGGAGAAGAGGAGGAGGTATAGAGAGAGTGATGGAATGGAAGGGAGAAGAGGAGGAGGTATAGAGAGAGTGATGGAATGGAAGGAAGAAGAGGAGGAGGTATAGAGAGAGTGATGGATTGGAAGGGAGAAGCGGAGGAGGTATAGAGAGAGTGATGATTGGAAGAAAGAAGAGGAGGAGGAATAGAGAGACGGATTGGAAGGAAGAAGGGGAGGAGGTATAGAGAGAGTGATGATTGGAAGAAAGAAGAGGAGGAGGTATAGAGAGAGTGATGGATTGGAAGGAAGAAGAGGAGGAGGTATAGAGAGAGTGATGGAATGGAAGGAAGAAGAGGAGGAGGAATAGAGAGAGTGATGGATTGGAAGAAAGAAGAGGAGGAGGAATTGTGAGAGTGATGATTGGAAGGGAGAAGAGGGAGAAGTATAGAGAGAGTGATGATTGGATGGAAGAAGAGGGAGAAGTATAGAGAGAGTGATGGATTGGATGGAAGAAGAGGGAGAAGTATAGAGAGAGTGAGGGATTGGATGGAAGAAGAGGGAGAAGTATAGAGAGAGTGATGGATTGGATGGAAGAAGAGGGAGAAGTATAGAGAGAGTGATGGATTGGATGAAAGAAGAGGGAGAAGTATAGAGAGAGTGATGGATTGGATGGAAGAAGAGGGAGAAGTATAGAGAGAGTGAGGGATTGGATGGAAGAAGAGGGAGAAGTATAGAGAGAGTGATGGATTGGATGGAAGAAGAGGGAGAAGTTTAGAGAGAGTGATGGATTGGATGTGAGTAAGAGAAAGGAAGTACAGGTAAAGGAACATGAGAGGAAAATATAAAACTTCACATCCTATCAGTCAGCATGCAGAGAGAGGGAGAGGGGGAGTAAGAGAGGGAGCAAGAGAGGAAAATAGTAGCATTACTTTTTGTGGTAAAACCCCAAAAGTGTGTGTGTGTGTCTGTGATCTGCAGTGGTATCTTGGTCTTAGCTCATACAGCTCTTCCTCATCTTTCTCCCGCTCCATTTTAAATGATTTAAACACAGACAGGCAGTTAGCTCCCCCTCTCTCTCTTTCTTTCTATCTCTCTCTTTTGTTCTCTCTCCCTCTGTCTCTCTCTGTCTCTCTGTCTCTCTCCCTCTCTCTCTGACTCTCTCCGTCTCTCTCTGTTTCTCTCTGTCTCTCTCTGTCTCTCTCTATCTTTCTGTCTCTACCGTCTCAATCTACCACTTTCCTCTTCCTCTTTGTCTCTCTCCTCCCCTCTCTTCCCCTCTCAGTCTCTCCTCCTTCTTCCTGATACTGCAGTGAGTATAAACAGAGGACAACACTCCACTCATTTCCTCTCCTCCTCTATTTCTCATGCTACCTGTCCTCCCCTCCTCCTCACACCCGGCCTATAAAGAGACCAGAAACACCCCTCTCTCCAGGTTAGTCTGCCAATCTGGTAGGATAACCCCAACTCCAGTAGAGACACACACAGCCAACATCTGATACATGATGACCCCACACAGTCTCAGAACAGCAGATCCCTGTGTCAGATAACAGGGAGGGATGGAAGGAAGTAGGGAGGGAGGGAGAGAGGGAGGGAGGGAGGGAGGGAGGGAGGGAGGGAGGGAGGGAGGGAGGGAGGGAGGGAGGGAGGGAGGGAGGTCTCGCCAGTGAAAGTCTTTCATGCAGCCTCTGTTATTTTTTGTCTGGCGGGAAGTGAGTGATCCAGACCAGGAGACGTGACTAAGTTGGTAGAGACAACAGGCCGCTCGCTGTGTGTGTGTGTGTGTGTGTGTGTGTGTGTGTGTGTGTGTGTGTGTGTGTGTGTGTGTGTGTGTGTGTGTGTGTGTGTGTTTGCGTGCGTGCATGTGCTTGCGTGTGCGTGTGTGTGATACCCATTCCACACTGATACCTCATAATTTACACCAGTAAACACACACACACACACACTCACACACACACACACACACACACACTTTCCAGAAACCAATGTCAAATAACACACATGGTAACACAGTAGTGATGGGGGAAGAAATTGGTACAGCTACATATCACAATAGTATTTTGGACTATATTATATTGATACATTGACTCCAAGTATCGATTTGTAAAAAAGAATATATATATATATATATAGAACAAAAATATAAACAACAATTTCAAATATTTTACTGAGTATCAGCTCATATAAGGAAATCAGTTAATTTAAATAAATAAATTAGTCCCTAATCTATGGATTTCACATGGCTGGGAATACAGATATGCATCTGTTGGTCACAGATACCTTAAAAAAGGTAGCGGCGTAGATCAGAAAACCAGTCAGTATCTAGTGTGATCACCATTTGCCTCATGCAGCGCGACACATCTCCTTCTCATAGAGTTGATCAGGCTGTTGATTGTGGCCTGTGGAATGTGGTCCTACTCCTCTTCAATGGCTGTCTGAAATTGCTAGATACTGGCAGGAACTGGAATATGCTGCATCCCAAACATGATCAATGGGTGACAAGTCTAATGAGTATGCAGGCGAATAGAAGAACTGGGACATTTTCAGCTTCCAGGAATTGTGTACAGATCCTTGCGACATGGGGCCATGCATTATCATGCTGAAACATGAGGTAATGGTGGCTGATGAATGGCACGACGATTGGCCTCAGGACCTCGTCACGGTATTGCTGTGCATTCAAATTGCCAGCGATAAAATGCAATTGTGTTCTTTGTCCATAGTTTATGCCTGCCAATACCATAACCCCACCACCACCATGGGGCACTCTGTTCATACCGTTGTCATCAGCAAACCGCTTCGCCCACACAACACCATACACGTGGTCTGTGGTTGTGAGGCCGGTTGGACCTACTGCCAAATTCTCTAAAACGACGTTGGAGGCGTCTTATGGTAGATGCAGCACTCCATCACTCTCCTTCTTGGTCAAATAGCCCTTACACAGCCTGGAGGTGTGTTGGGTCATTGTCCTGTTGAAAAACAAATGATAGTCCCACTAAACCCAAACCAGATGGGATGGAGTGTCGCTGCAGAATGCTGCGGTAGCCATAATGGTTAAGTGTGCCTTGAATTCTAAATAAATGACAGACAGTGTCACCACCAAAGCACCCCACACCATCACACCTCCACCTCCATGCTTCATGGTGGGAACCACACATGCAGCGATCATCCGTTCACCTACTCTGCGTCTCACAAAGACACGGCTGTTGGAGCCAAAAATCTCAAATTTGGGCTCATCAGACCAAAGGACAGATTTCCACCGGTCTAATGTCCATTGCACGTGTTTCTTGGCCCAAGCAAGTCTCCTCTTATTGGTGTCCTTTAGTAGTGGTTTCTTTGCAGCAATTCGACCATGAATGCCTGATTCACGCAGTCTCCTCTGAACAGTTGATGTTGAGATGTGTCTGTTACTTGAACTCTGTGAAGCATTTATTTGGGCTGCAATCTGAGGTGCTGTTAACTCTAATTAACTTATCCTCTGCAGCAGAGGTAACTCTGGGTCTTCCTTTCCTGTGGCGGTCCTCATGAGAGCCAGTTTCATCATAGTGCTTGATGTTTTTTGTGATTGCACTTGAAGAAACTTTCAAACTGCTTGAAATGTTCCAGATTGACTGACCTTCATGTCTTAAGGCAATGCTTGACTGTCGTTTCTGGTTGCTTATTTGAGCTGTTCTTGCCATAATATGGACTTGGTCTTTTACCAAATAGGGCTAAGATAGGTACACCACCCTTACCTTGTCACAACACAACTGATTTGCTCAAATGCATTAAGAAGGAAATCAATTCCACAAATGTACTTTTAACAAGGCATACCTGTTAATTGAAATGCATTCCAGGTGACTACCTCATGATGCTGGTTCAGAGAATGCCAAGAGTGTGCAAAGCTGTCATCAAGGCAAAGGGTGGGTACTTTGAAGAATCTCACATTTTAAAAATGTTTAGATTTGTTTAACACTTTTTTGGTTACTACATGATTCCAAATGTGTTATTTCATAGTTTTGACGTCTTCACTATTATTTTACAATGTAGAAAATAGTACAAATAAGGAAAAACCCTGGAATGAGTAGGTGTGTCCAAACTTTTGACTGGTACTGTATATTTATTTATTTTTACAAATAGATACTTGGAGAGTCAAAGTATCGATATAATGTTGTCCAACTGCACCGATTTCTTCCCCCATCACTACTGTGTATCTTTGTGCATTACCATGTACTAGAGTGTGTTATTGGTTATTGGTTTCTTGAAAGTGTTTGTGGTGTGTCTTTTTTTATTTAACCTTTATTTATCTAGGCAAGTCAGTTAAGAACAAATTGTTATTTTCAATGACGGCCTAGGAACAGTGGGTTAACTGCCTTGTTCAGGGGCAGAGCGACATATTTTTACCTTGTTAGCTCGGGGATTCGATCTTGCAACCTTTTAGTTACTAGTCCAACGCGCTAACCACTAGGCTACCTGCTGCCGTGTGGTGTGTGTGTGTGTGTGTGTGCGCATGTGTGTGTGCGTGCGTGTGTGTGCGTGCGTGCGTGTATTCGTGTGTTGCGTTACCTAGCGCTAGTCAGCTGTACCTGCGCCGAAACGCAGGTATTTTTTATCCTATAGCTTGTTCTCCGTCTTCTTTTTAAATAGTGAGCCAACATTTTTTCAGCACTTTTATTTCCATGTCTGATCAAAAGTCATTTTCTCATGTCTCTAGCTGAGAAATATGTTTAGAACATCAAATTACAGTCAAATCGCAGTATCGAATCACAATACATATAGAATCATGAGAATCACAATACATATAGAATCATGAGAATCACAATACATATAGAATCATGAGAATCACAATACATATAGAATCGTGAGAATCACAATACATATGGAATCGTGAGAATCGCAATACATATAGAATTATGAGAATCACAATACATATAGAATCATGAGAATCACAATACATATAGAATCATGAGAATCACAATACATATAGAATCATGAGAATCACAATACATATAGAATCATGAGAATCACAATACATATGGAATCGTGAGAATCGCAATACATATAGAATCATGAGAATCACAATACATATAGAATCATGAGAATCACAATACATATAGAATCATGAGAATCACAATACATATAGAATCATGAGAATCACAATACATATAGAATCATGAGAATCACAATACATATAGAATCATGAGAATCACAATACATATAGAATCGTGAGAATCACCACTTAAGTATGGTGATAATATCTTATTGTGAGGTCCCTGGTAATTCCCAGCACTAATACACAGTAGAGCCCACAGTATCTGTGTGTGGAACAGGTTGTGAAGTTAGAGCCCACAGTATCTGTGTGTGGAACAGGTCGTGAAGTTAGAGCCCACAGTATCTGTGTGTGGAACAGGTCGTGAAGTTAGAGCCCACAGTATCTGTGTGTGGAACAGGTCGTGAAGTTAGAGCCCACAGAATCTGTGTGTGGAGCAGGTCGTGAAGTTAGAGCCCACAGTATCTGTGTGTGGAACAGGTCGTGAAGTTAGAGCCCACAGTATCTGTGTGTGGAACAGGTCGTGAAGTTAGAGCCCACAGTATCTGTGTGTGGAACAGGTCGTGAAGTTAGAGCCCACAGTATCTGTGTGTGGAACAGGTCGTGAAGTTAGAGCCCACAGTATCTGTGTGTGGAACAGGTCGTGAAGTTAGAGCCCACAGTATCTGTGTGTGGAACAGGTCGTGAAGTTAGAGCCCACAGTATCTGTGTGTGGAACAGGTCGTGAAGTTAGAGCCCACAGTATCTGTGTGTGGAACAGGTCGTGAAGTTAGAGCCCACAGTATCTGTGTGTGGAACAGGTCGTGAAGTTAGAGCCCACAGTATCTGTGTGTGGAACAGGTCGTGAAGTTAGAGCCCACAGTATCTGTGTGTGGAACAGGTCGTGAAGTTATCAGCAGCAGAGAGCAACGAGGGAGAGAAAGGCCAATAAATAATTTACATTCTGCAGATTGAATGTAGATCCCTGATTCCACACAGCAAAGAAAACACTGGGGTTTAACGATACTGGGCTGTCTCTCGTTCTTTCTGTCTCTCTATCTCTCTGTATCTCCTTTTTCTTTATCCATTTGCCCTTGCTTTTTCTGGGCTTTCTCCCTCTCTCATTTGTGATGGTAGGATTTCCATCCCAGTGTTATGTGATGTGATGTACAGAGTAACAGTCAAAATCCATAAATACCACGGAATATCCTGGGCTTTAGTACATAGATACATAAACAAATACAACCAAGTATGAAAAGAAGCACACACACAAAGGGTGAACTGACCTCCTTACCTCCCTCAGTGCCTCATCCCTTGGGGAGTTAGTGTATGAGGTAGTATATTACACAGGATAGGGCAAGGGGAGGGGTTATAGGTTAGAGGTCAAGGGGTCATGACAGTTGATCTGGGACAGAGCAGAGCATCTGAGGTAATAGGAGAGACAGTTATGAGAGTGACTATGTGCTATACAATTCAAAACTGTTTACTGAATTGCCAGGGTGAGACAAAATAAAGTCACCCTCTTTCACTGCTGCATGAGAATATGTGTGAACGACCATTCTGCCGGCTTTCAGTTTGTTTCACATAGTTACTTTGACCTAAACCCTTATCTTATGGATAACATGAGTCAAATGGGTACAGTACACAAGGTGCCACTGGGACCTTTGTGTTGTCTTACTGGTAGTGACCACATATGTCCCCATAGGAAAACCCTTTGAATAACCCTTTTTGGTTCCAGGTAGAACCCTTTACACAGAGGGCTCTACATGGAACCCAAAAAGAGTTCTACCTGAAACCAAAAAGGGTTTTTCTTTATGGAACAAAAAAAGGTACCCCTATGGGGATAGCCGAAGTACCCTTTTGGAACCCTTTTTTCTAAGAGTGTACAGTAAATCTATAAAATCAAAGTTCAAGCACGTTGAGATTTGTGTGTGTGTGTGTGTGTGTGTGTGTGTGTGTGTGTGTGTGTGTGTGTGTGTGTGTGTGTGTGTGTGTGTGTGGAGGGGGGGGAGGGGATATAAGAGGTAAGGGAGTAACTAAGGGAACAGGAGAAGGAGTGAGATTTAAAGGGATAGGGTGATGTGATAAATGAGGAGAGAGAGAGAGGAGGAGGGAGATAGAGGGAGAGAGAGGAAGATAGGAAATATAGGAGAAGGTAGATAGAGGATGAGGGAGAGGAGGCAGAGAGAGAGGGTAAGAGAGTGAGAGAGAGCGAGGGGTAGAGGGAGAGAAGGTGATGATAGAGGAATGGAGGGGAGAGAGAAAAGCAGGAGAGAGATGTAGGAAGAGAGGGAGATGTGGAGAAGAAGAGAGAAAGGGTGATAGAGGAAGAAGATGAGACACTGCTAAACTAATCCAGCATGTTCAAACAAAACCAGAGAGGACAAAACCATCTGAACTAGGTAGGGGTGTGCGGGTGTGGAAGAGACAATGTCCACAATCCAACACATTCAATACATATTCAAAATCCCTTTTCAAAACGGTACAGAGGCAAGCTCACGCACATGCTCATAGAGTACATGTATTGAACATATTTCACACACATCTGTGTTCAATCTCCATTCAAACAATTGAACAGATACGATTCAAAAGCCTTAAAACAATCTCATCCATTTGCCAGAGCAGCAGGCCAATTAGAGTGAATCATTTCTGACCCATCACTACAGATCAATGCAATTCTACTTTCCTCTCGTCCTGACAGCCTCACAGCTTCCAACTGGAGAACAGACATTGCCCAAATCACTCCCCGTTTCTCCCAAAATGGGGCTATGCTAACACTAAGACTGAAGGGGTTAAAAACAAACAGAAGATAACTGTTGTAAGGTGCATTGTGTCTGTAAAAATGTAGAAACTGGAAGAAGAAGCGTTGTTGTCCATTAGTTTGCTCCAATTAGCAGAGGGGTGGGTAGGGTTAGGGGAAAATAATAAAGGAAACTATATTTGAATAACACTAAGACTGGCAGAATAGTAGCAGACACTGTAGGTCCAGTGTGCCACACACAGATGGGCACAGTGGGCACACACATACATATACAGTCAGGGGTAGTTGTGTCTGGCCTGACACACACATGCACGCACACACACACACACACAAAGAGAAAACACAAGCAGGCACACACACAAACAGTCAGGGGGAAACACAGACACACAGACAACACACACACACACACACACATACACACACACACACACATACACAGGTAGTCAGGCACACACATACACTCCAGCACACCACAGGCATGATCCATCAGTGAAAACCTAGAGATATGTGTGCTGATAAGGACAAGGCCCAGTTCACTCCATTCTCTCAGTCTAAGCAGAAATGGTGGCAGTATATACTCTCTCCTTCCCTCCTTGCCTTCCCCTTCACTGTTTTTCCTGAGCTGAGACTGAACATGCTGACATCAGCAACCAGCAGCTCTGCACTACAAATATCTCTCTCTCTCTCTCTCTCTCTCTCTCTCTCTCTCTCTCTCTCTCTCTCTCTCTCTGTCTCTCTCTCTCTCTTTCTCTCTCTCTCAAAAACGTGGCCATTGGTGACTGCAATTGATAAATGCCCTTAATAACAACATTATTATTCATAATGACAAAAATCATATCAATGACGCCCAAATACAAACATTCAATGGATCCTAAACCTATCATGTCTACAGGTTTCTGTTGAATCACCACACACTAAAGCGCCAGGAAGGCCTTTGAGTATTGCTGTCTAGTAGGCTATGTTGTCATCATTACATGCTCACACTAGCCTAATGATGCCCTACCTAATTGGCTAATGGTAGAGCCACATAGATAGGTCCCATCATTAGATCATCTTCCCATTATGATAATAACATTGCAAGTATAGTGGGCCTACCTGATATTCGGGGTTTAGCACTGATGTTATAATACACAGTGATGAGAAACATGTAAAGGATATGGCCATTCTGTAATCTTTTTGGCGTATTTTCTCACAAAGTTATCCTCGCTGAAGATGAACAGCGAGCGGTTGACGGTGAAGCAGTTCTGACGCACCGGGATGGGGTTGTACAGGGCCATGGTCCGGGCTCTCTGCGCCATGGACTGCTTGTAGACCCGCTGTCCCCCGGGGCCCCCAGGCGGGCCGCCCTGCCGGCTGCCGCCGCGGCCAGGGCCTCCAGGTCCATGCCCATGCCCTGGTCCATGGCCGTGGCCGCCACCATACCTGGACGGCATCTCGTTTTCGAACCGCGCCATTCTCTGGACACCAAATCTTTACAAAGCAGCTGTAGCTGAGAAGGAGGCGAATGCTCAGCACGACCACACAACATTACATCCCATCTGCCTGCGGACTGCTCAGACACTCAACTGTTTTATTCTGCTTCTTCCACCTGCATAGGGGGAGAGTTGCCGGGTGGTAGCCTATATAGTGCGGCCTTTACAAGATGAAGGACGCCATGTAGTTTTTGGTCTCTCTCTGTGGTTAGTGCTAATGGTCAAGTGCGGGTGTAAAAAAATGCAACGTGGGGTGGGGGTGGGCTGGATAGCTTGGCTTGTTGCACGACTATCAGTGCAGTAGGATTCACAATTCCTTTTCAGTTCGTTTTTAGATGTCCAAAAAATAAGAGTAAGGCTCTTTTGGGATATTGGGGATATCAGATTGGTGACATTCCAAGATGAGTTAGTATAAATGTTTCATGTTCTCCATGGCTGCTCCATCGTTTTCTCCCGAACCATTTCCACGGTGCGATAGGCTCGTCAGAAGCCCCTTGTGCTTCGCTTGAAGATAAAATGTTGTATTGTCATCATGACCACAGCACAATATTAAAATCAATCAGATTATCAAAATTAGAAAATAAATCCACCAAGTTTTTCCCCTCAACCGGGCATGTTGGTCGTGATTGCCATGGTACGTTTTAGACACCAAAACATGTTGGAAAAAATAGCTAAAATCTATAATTATTTATTTATTTTGTAACATCCGCAATGTTTGGTACACTGGCTAATTTGTCTCCCGCCACCTCACACTCGCTTTACACGCGCGCAAAGATGAACTGGCATCCTTATACACGAAAAGGATAAATGTGAACATTTGTTGATTTTTCATTTGCATTCAATAATCATCTTTAATTGAAATCCGTCGTGGTTTGTAATATAATGTAGGGTAATATTAGAGCTGAATCGACAATTAAATGATGTCCCCCTCGACACAATGATCATATTCTCTCCATCACCTGCACAGCCGTCCATTCATACGTGGTCTCATCCGAGGAGGGGACATTTGGACGCGGGCAACATCACCATAGCAGAGTGGGGAGCATCCGCCACCGCTCGGGTGTCTCGCCACCAGTCATCGTGATCTCCACAAGCGAGTCGAGCGCAGTGCAGAAGCCGTGAAAGTCGAACACCAACCCCTCCCCGCAGAGTGCCTCTGCCCGCTGGAAAAAAAACAGTGTCCTGCTCGTCCTCTTTCTCCCCTTCCTGAACAAGTGCGCTCCACGGCCACCTCGGCTATCCGTCCAGCGGCCCTTAGGGGAGGGAAAGATGGAAGAATGGATGGATGGAAAGGGAAGAAATAGCCCCCCTTTTCTTTAGAAATAGTATAAATTACTAGATTTAAAAAAAAAAGAGATTAAGAGATCAGAACACGAAATTGTCCTCGTCCAGATCCGCCAGCATTTTGGACTATAGTCTACTAAGCGACTAGAGCCGATCAATTCAGCGCTGAATGCCTGAGAAAAGCTCTGTCCCGAAACCTGTGTGTGTAGCCAATGTGTGTGTTGCCGCCAGGCGCTGCAGCACATGACGCACACAGCCCCCACTCACAGACTCACTCCTAGCTCCCCTTCGTTCAAGTTCCAGACCCGTGCACCGTGAGGTGAGCCCTGATTTCTTTAGGAACTATAGCCATATGCCCAGCCCTGGATTCACGATGCCTGTCCCTGTCGTACACACATTCTAGCACACATCAATGGAAAAATAATGCGTAAAATACCTCTGTGGTGAAAGAGATCCGCGGAGGGACATGGTTGCTTGGTGATTGTGAGAGTGTGGGGGGTCGAGATGGATGATTATGTTTGTTTTTATTGCTATTTCATGAACGACCTGGTAACTGTGTCAAGGTCAGCCTTGTGTGTGAGCTATGTGTGTTTTGGTGAGGGAGGAAGAGGTTGGTGGTGGGGGGGGGGTACATCTCTCCTGGCGTGTGTAGCTCGCGCGAGGGGATACAGCTGCACCCCCTGGCGTGAGACAGCGAGCGTGTGTGCGTACACGTGCGCGCGTCTCGGGGGAGATGTGTGGCATCCTGTGTGTGTGTGTGTGTGTATGTTTGTGCGTGTGTGTGTGTGTGTGCGAGAGAGAGAGAGGGAGAGAGAGAGAGCGCGTCCGCGTTAGGGAACGTGCAGAGAGAAACGTCCACAGGCTATTCTTAGCTGCAGACATTTGGAAATTAATGGATGAAGTTCTCCCTCCCTCGTCTCTCGCTCTTCCTCTACGGTCTCTCTCGCTCTTCCACCCCCGTTCCTCTCGCTCTCTGGATCCGAGCAGGTGCTAGTGCTCTTCCCTCTCGCCCTCCCTATCTCTCTTCAGTCCCGCATGCATGTCACTAATGCTCAAGGTACGGACGTCCCTAATGTCCCTCGTCCATTGCCATTGCCGAGCATTCTGAAATCAAATGCACAATTCTGGCTACATGATGTGCAAATGAAGTGGAGTCTATATATGCCTAAAAAGACCCTGTGACTATATGAATGAATACGACTTTGTATTTGTGGTTTCTACTTTCTGCAATTTGTGTTGAGTTGGTGCTGGTATTTCCGCCCAAAATAGCAGCCGCTTTGAATGGTAAATGATCAAGAGGACATGGACTTGAGGGCGATCTGCGAATTAGTCCATATTTGGAGTCATCATCTGGTCAATATACACTGCTCAAAAAAATAAAGGGAACACTTAAACAACACAATGTAACTCCAAGTCAATCACACTTCTGTGAAATCAAACTGTCCACTTAGGAAGCAACACTGATTGACAATAAATTTCACATGCTGTTGTGCAAATGGAATAGACAACAGGTGGAAATTATAGGCAATTAGCAAGACACCCCCAATAAAGGAGCGGTTCTGCAGGTGGTGACCCGAGACCACTTCTCAGTTCCTATGCTTCCTGGCTGATGTTTTGGTCACGTTTGAATGCTGGAGGTGCTTTCACTCTAGTGGTAGCATGAGATGGAGTCTACAACCCACACAAGTGGCTCAGGTAGTGTAGCTCAACCAGGATGGCACATCAATGCGAGCTGTGGCAAGAAGGTCCAGAGCATGGAGGCGCTACCAAGAGACAGGCCAGTACATCAGGAGACGTGGAGGAGGCCGTAGGAGGGCAACAACCCAGCAGCAGGACCGCTACCTCCGCCTTTGTGCAAGGAGGAGCAGGAGGAGCACTGCCAGAGCCCTGCAAAATGACCTCCAGCAGGCCACAAATGTGCATGTGTCTGCTCAAACGGTCAGAAACAGACTCCATGAGGGTGGTATGAGGGCCCGATGTCCACAGGTGGGGGTTGTGCTTACAGCCCAACACCGTGCAGGACGTTTGGCATTTGCCAGAGAACACCAAGATTGGCAAATTCGCCACTGGCGCCCTGTGCTCTTCACAGATGAAAGCAGGTTCACACTGAGCACATGTGACAGACGTGACAGAGTCTGGAGACACCGTGGAGAATGTTCTGCTGCCTGCAACATCCTCCAGCATGACCGGTTTGGCGGTTGGTCAGTCATGGTGTGGGGTGGCATTTCTTTGGGGGGCCGCACAGCCCTCCATGTGCTCGCCAGAGGTAGCCTGACTGCCATTAGGTACCGAGATGAGATCCTCAGACCCCTTGTGAGACCATATGCTGGTGCGGTTGGCCCTGGGTTCCTCCTAATGCAAGACAATGCTAGACCTCATGTGGCTGGAGTGTGTCAGCAGTTCCTGCAAGAGGAAGGCATTGATGCTATGGACTGGCCCGCCCGTTCCCCAGACCTGAATCCAATTGAGCACATCTGGTACATCATGTCTCGCTCCCATCCACAGACTGTCCAGGAGTTGGCGGATGCTTTAGTTCAGGTCTAGGAGGAGATCCCTCAGGAGACCATCCGCCACCTCATCAGGAGCATGCCCAGGCGCTGCAGGGAGGTCATACAGGCACGTGGAGGCCACACACACTACTGAGCCTCATTTTGACTTGTTTTAAGGACATTACATCAAAGTTGGATCAGCCTGTAGTGTGGTTTTAATTTTGAGTGTGACTCCAAATCCAGACCTCCATGGGTTGATGAATTTGATTTCCATTGATAATTTTTGTGTGATTTTGTTGTCAGCACATTCAACTATGTAAAGAAAAAAGTATTTAATAAGAATATTTCATTCATTCAGATCTAGGACGTGTTATTTTAGTGTTCCCTTTATTTTTTTGAGCAGTGTATAAACTTGATGGTGAGACAACGTTCTTGTGGGAGAAAGAAGACGACCGATATCGGCGCGACCTTAACTGTTATCGCTTATCGGGTATCACATGAAGCTTGGATCAATGTTTTCTTCAGAGGTTAGAGTGACCCACTGTCAAGATCTAGGTCTAACAAGCTCGTCTCTATACACTGTACACTGTAAAAAAAAGAAATATGTGGAAAACCGTTTCTAGGACCATTCGAGTAACCCAACTCAAAGTATTGCAGTGTTCAAATCTTAAAGTAATAAAGTGACATCACCACCCATATGGTTCTTTTAAAGTTGTAAATACTAAACTTATTTTGTGTTCTATTAACTTTTTTGCGTTATGTATTCTGAACTATACCGATTGAAGTTGCTTGAATATGAGTATTTGTTGTAGTGAACATAACAATTTAGGGTCCCTTCTACTTCAAATATTTACCTTCATTAGTAATTGTTTTCAAGTGTAAGTACTAAGTAGTTCTGATTATTTTCAGTGGTCGTGCCATGTTTAACGATGTTTTATGTATTTGATGATTTGTCATTATAATCCACCTTAGCAGTCATTGTTGAGCACAATGTTCATCCCTCTAGCAGTAGCTGGAGGTAGAGCTGTAACCAGTCATTGTTGAGCACAGTGCTCATCCCTCTAGCGGTAGCTGGAGGTAGAGCTGTAACCAGTCATTGTTGAGCACAGTGCTCATCCCTCTAGCAGTAACTGGAGGTAGAGCTGTAACCAGTCATTGTTGAGCACAGTGCTCATCCCTCTAGCGGTAGCTGGAGGCAGAGCTGTAACCAGTCATTGTTGAGCACAGTGCTCATCCCTCTAGCAGTAACTGGAGGTAGAGCTGTAACCAGTCATTGTTGAGCACAGTGCTCATCCCTCTAGCAGTAACTGGAGGTAGAGCTGTAACCAGTCATTGTTCAACACAGTGCTCATCCCTCTAGCGGTAACTGGAGGTAGAGCTGTAACCAGTCATTGTTGAGCACAGTGCTCATCCCTCTAGCGGTAGCTGGAGGTAGAGCTGTAACCAGTCATTGTTGAGCACAGTGCTCATCCCTCTAGCAGTAACTGGAGGTAGAGCTGTAACCAGTCATTGTTGAACACAGTGCTCATCTCTCTAGCGGTAACTGGAGCTAGAGCTGTAACCAGTCATTGTTGAACACAGTGCTCATCCCTCTAGCAGTAACTGGAGGTAGAGCTGTAACCAGTCATTGTTGAACACAGTGCTCATCCCTCTAGCGGTAACTGGAGGTAGAGCTGTAACCAGTCATTGTTGAACACAGTGCTCATCCCTCTAGCGGTAACTGGAGGTAGAGCTGTAACCAGTCATTGTTGAACACAGTGCTCATCCCTCTAGCGGTAACTGGAGGTAGAGCTGTAACCAGTCATTGTTGAACACAGTGCTCATCCCTCTAGCGGTAACTGGAGGTAGAGCTGTAACCAGTCATTGTTGAACACAGTGCTCATCCCTCTAGCGGTAACTGGAGGTAGAGCTGTACGCATTACAGTGTGCTGCATTAGCGGTGGTGGTGCACATTACCTTCTTGATGGTGGGAATGTCTTCTCTCATTATTTAACTGTATTTAGCGGATTTGATATCCGGTCATCATGATCAATTACACCTAAAACTGCTTAATACTATTTTAGAAATATACTTTTCTTTCTTCAAACAAGTCATGTGGCACTATTACATATTGGTAACTTTCAAAAACGTAATAATTCTATATCATCACAACACAGATAAATTAAGTGTTTTTACTCTAGTATCAATGTGTCTGACTACTACTTTATTATTTTAAGTAAAGATGTAAAACATAATAGAGTCAAGTAAGAACAAATAATGTAATACATGTTAGATTGACTTTAACATATTAACTAATAATAACCTTAGCAGAATACAAATACATAAAGTTATATTCACTAAATAACACAATATTTGTTAACAGTACTCATAAAACTTTAAGTGATAAGAAATCTTATTGACATGAGTTAGTACCACTATTATGAGTTCTACTGACATTTGGAGATGTTTGAGTAGCCACTAATCAATTCATTTAATGAGTTAGGCAGTTACTTTTTACAGTGTAATCATGGTAGAAAGGCCATGGAAGGAAACGTACCCTTACCTTAACCCCAACCCTTACAAATACCAACACTACCAGTCTTCTACCCATTCAAAATTCACCCTATTTATTGTGTTGGACCATGTCAGAACCATGGATAGTTCCCTTAACCATTCAAGATTCTGCAAGGCCAACAGAACTGTCCATGGTGCTTAAAACGACCCACAGCAACAGTTCCAGCAACAAACCATTTTCAGCATCACAGACAGTTCTGTTTTGTATAATCAGCTGTGTAGTGCTAGGGTATCAAAAAAAAGTGTGCACCCCTTTGGGTCCCCAGGACCAGGGCTGCGTTCAGTACGTTTTTATGTTTGTTTAATTGAACGGAAAGAGCGCTGTACTGAACGACCAGTTGAAAAACGTTGGGTTGTGGGTTGGGGAACGCTGTGAGCTTGGCCACAGGCCTTTAAATACGTCACTCATTGCTTCAAGCCACACCTCGCACACCCACCAAACGGGAGCACACATCCCTCAAAGTCTGTTCAAGAACGTAAAAGAACGTTTTGGCAAAATGTGTCGTTCAGCAAAAACCGTTCCACAACGTAGTGAAAGTTCAAGCGAACTGAATGCACCTCAGGATTAAGAAGCACAGGCCGGGTCCAAATACCCATAGCAGCATAGGCTACTACATACTTACATTGCATAGTCATTTCGGCATTTAATCTACTAGAATTCACTTGTTTTTCCGACTCAAGTGTTTGACAACAGCTGATAATCAGATAAATTGACGCACTGTACCAAAATGAACGAATGATGGGAGTCAACGCAATCAAGCATTAGATCAGGCATTTGAGCATTAGATCATGCATTCGAAATTTCATATACTATACACATACTACTTTTTTCGCAAATTATTTAGTACACTAGTATGGTTATTTGGACACACAACTGAACTAGAGACACATAGAACTGTCCGTGGTGCTGAAAATTACCACAGTTCCTTGCTCAATTGAACAACTTCCAGGCCAATAGAACTGTCCATAGTTTGATACCTGTTTTAGCCCTTTATTTCCAGTCCTCTACTGCAGGACCACCAGACTGTCGACACATTTGTTCTAGCCCTGCACTGACATACCAGATTCAACAACTCAAGGGCTTGGTCATTAGCTGACACACCTAATTCAACAACTCAAGGGCTTTGTAAATACCTGACACACCAGATTCAACAACTCAAAAGCTTGGTAAATACCAGACACACCAGATTCAACAACTCAAGGACTTGGTAAATAGTTGACACACCAGATTCAACAACTCAAGGACTTGGTAAATAGTTGACACACCAGATTCAACAACTCAAAAGCTCGGTAAATACCTGACACACCTGATTCAACAACTCAAGGGCTTTGTAAATACCTGACACACCAGATTCAACAACTCAAAAGCTCGGTAAATACCTGACACACCTGATTCAACAACTCAAGGACTTGGTAAATAGTTGACACACCAGATTCAACAACTCAAAAGCTTGGTAAATAGTTGACACACCTGATTCAACAACTCAAGGGCTTGGTAAATAGTTCACACACCAGACTCAACAACTCAAGGACTTGGTAATTAGTGAGTTGAATCAGGTGTGTTAGTGCAGGGCTAGAACTAAAACGTCCCCCAGGAGAGGGCTGTGAATTAGGGTTGATGCTGTGGACCATTTCAGCACCACAGACAGCTATTGGCCCTGCAGCAGTTGAACGGGACAATGGAACTAGCTGCCCATAGTGCTGAAGCTGGCCAGTAGAATACAGTGATTTCTAGGACAGGATGTTAGGATAGGATGAACTATAATGTCCCTGAGAGGAAAATTGTCTTAGACACACAGTACTGACACATACAAAATAAACAATGCACATTTCACATTCAGCATAATACATACATTGTACATTACTCATCATACACATTGTGCACTTCTCAAATAGCCACATACATAAAACATATTGCACCCACTGTCATCCATGTGACATACATTTCCTTCCTGGGTGGATCCTTCCCCCAGTCAACAAGCAAGAGAGACTTCTGAGGAGCGGTGGGGGTAGGGTTGAATTGGGCACGGGCGCGGCACACATGCTTGAGCTGGCCCATAGAAACAGAGTCTGTGAGCTAGCCGCTCTCTGGCTCCTCGCGCCGGTTGAGAGATGAGCTCTGTCAGCTTGGGTGAACCGCCGTGCCGGATCCAGCGCCTCCCGCCCACACAGGCGGCCTGCTTTGTGGGTGCCGTGTCTGTGTGCGATATCGTGTCCCGCGGACATACCCGCCTGATGCTAAACGCATCGAATGCGCTTGAGCAGGTCGAACTCAGAGCCAGAGGAATACACCAAAATCAGAAACAGAAACAAGCGCTGTGTAGAGGAAAATATGGATGGGTGGAGAGTGCAATATGGTACACAGTGGAATATCAAACATGGGGTGGAGGGGCCTACTAAACTTATGGAAGAAACACTTTTTAGCTATGGCAGTTGGCCTATGAAAAAATGGACGGGGGGAGTTTGGAGTTCATTCAAAGATGGGGGAAAAATGATCCTAACATGAGGGTTACTCTAGATGTGTCTTTGTGTCTGTGTGTGTGTGTGTGTTTATATGAAAGGGTTAATGAGTGTGCTTTTATGATTCTGTGTGTGTTTGCACATGTGCACTCATATCTGTGTGTGTGTGTGTTTGCGCATATCTGTGTGTGCGTGCGTGTCACGACTTCTGCCAAAGTCGATGCCTCTCCTTGTTTGGGCGGTGTTCGGCGGTCGACGTCGCCGGTCTTCTAGCCATCGCCGTTCCATTTTTCATTTTCCATTTGTTTTGTCTCATTTTTCCACACACCTGGTTCTCATTTCCCTCATTATGTGTTGTGTATTTAACCCTCTGTTTCCCCCATGTCTTTGTGTGTTATTGTTTTTTCTGTGTTCATGTATGCCCACCTTAGGCTGGTTATGCTGGGTTATGTTCAACCCGTATTTTGTATTTCGTGTTTGTTTGTGCCATGTGCTTTTGGTTCGCCAAATAAAAGGCTCCGTGTTACTACCAACTATCAGCTCTCCTGCACCTGACTTCCTACAGCCCTTCACGCATACCCTGACAGTGCATGTGTATGTGTGTACATGTGTTTGCAGTACATGTGTGCCCATATGTCTCGTCTTTCTGTTGCATACTTGTAACCTTCATTGTTTGATATATGCTGTCTGTGTGGCCAGCTGATAATCTCTGCCACCCTGGAGTGTGCTGTGTTGTCTCTCAGTCAGAAGTTCCTAATCATTCCCTGCAGGAGACCCGGTCTCTCCCCCTTCAAGCACAGCCTGGCCTCCTCATCTTCCTTCTCCTCCTCCTTTGCCTCCTCCTCCTTCTCCCACCTACTCTGTAGAAGAAGTACCGGAAAAATTGGAACTAAGATCCAGATTGTATCAAATAAATACAATGTGGATCTTAGTGTGTGCAGGCTGATGTGGTGCCTCTGTCACTAAGATACTTATCAGCAATGAGAGAAACACCATATTTAACACCATGGAATGGACAACAAACAAGTATGGGCATGTGTGCAGAGTTACACAACCCTCTCAGGGGTGGTTGCCTTACTTGCCTGGACCCATAATAAGACAGGTTCCAATAAGCATCCTCAATGGAGTGGTCCTTGAGTAGGCTTCATCTGCGTCTGTGCAACCATCCATTTAACATGTTAAGCCCTATCAGGAGATGTTTTTCTGAAAGCTCAAGTCTCAGACCAAGTGGTGGGTGCATCCTGTAGGCTGTGAGGCTGGGTGAGGCTGGGTGGTTCTGAGATGCAGTCTAAGAAGGATCCGTGTGTGACTCAATGATTCATAAAGCTGAATAATTCATTGGCTGGATGCATGTAGAGCTCTCTCCTTCTGCCTCTGCCTTTGCCTCTCTGTCCTTGGTGAACCGTCTCTCTCTGCCTCTGCTCTGACAGACCTACTGCAGTAAGTAGTCACTGTGTGGACAGGCTACAAAGGACATACTTACCCCAGTAAGAAGTTACTATACAGCCAGGCTACAAATGGCAGACTTACTGCAGTGAGTAGACAGCCAGGCTACAAAGGACAGACTTACTCCAGTAAGAAGTTACTATACAGACAGGCTACAAAGGACAGAAATAGCAACGTTACCAAAACTGTCATCTTTGGCCAATGCAGTGTCCCGGGAACCCACTAGGTATGCAGGCTTGTGTTCCAGCCCAATGCACACCTGATTCAACTAATCAACCAATTGTCAAGCCCTTAAATCAGGTGTGTTAGTATTGGGCTGTGTGTGCTGTATGTGTGTGTGTGTGTGTTCATGTGATCAGGTTGATGAGTAGTCTATGTTAATGATGCTTAAAACTGGGACTCACAGATAGAGGGCTGCTAATTCCTCAGTCCCGTGTGTGTGTGTGTGTGTGTGTGGTGTGTGTGCGTGTGTGTGTGCGTGCGTGCGTGTGTGTGTGTGTGTGTGCATGCGTGTGTGTGTGAGGGCGGAGGGGGGAGGGGCATGAGAGGTAAGGGAGTAACTAAGGAAACAGGAGAAGGAGTGAGATTTAAAGGGATAGGGTGATAGATGAGGAGAGAGATAGAGGAGGAGGGAGATAGAGGGAGAGAGAGAGGAAGATAGGAAATATAGGAGAAGGTAGATAGAGGAGGAGGGAGAGGAGGCAGAGAAAGAGGGTAAGAGAGTGAGAGAGAGCGAGGGGTAGAGGGAGAGAAGGTGATGATAGAGGAATGGAGGGGAGAGAGAAAAGCAGGAGAGAGATGTAGGAAGAGAGGGAGATGTGGAGAAGAAGAGAGAAAGGGTGATAGAGGAAGAAGATGAGACACTGCTAAACTAATCCAGCATGTTCAAACAAAACCAGAGAGGACAAAACCATCTGAACTAGGTAGGGGTGTGCGGGTGTGGAAGAGACAATGTCCACAATCCAACACATTCAATACATATTCAAAATCCCTTTTTCAAAACGGTACAGAGGCAAGCTCACGCACATGCTCATAGAGTACATGTATTGAACATATTTCACACACATCTGTGTTCAATCTCCATTCAAACAATTGAACAGATACGATTCAAAAGCCTTAAAACAATCTCATCCATTTGCCAGAGCAGCAGGCCAATTAGAGTGAATCATTTCTGACCCATCACTACAGATCAATGCAATCATTATTCTACTTTCCTCTCTCTTGTGTGTGTGTGTGTGTGTGTGTGTGTGTGTGTGTGTGTGTGTGTGTGTGTGTGTGTGTGTGTGTGTGTGTGTGTGTGTGTGTGTGTGTGTGTGTGTGTGTGTGTGTGTGTGTGTGTGTGTGTGTGTGTGTGTGTGTGTGTGTGTGTGTGTGTGTGTGCTGTGCCTGTCTAGGCGCTGCAGTACACACAAGCAGGCCGAAGCGATGCTGATGTAAGCACAATACATTTTTAAACAGCTGGAATTATTAACCCGCTCATAAATAGGCTCCTATTGCTCACAGTCTTCTACCAGAGGAGCACGGAATTCTCTGTAACAGTTTTAATCTAATTCAATGGTGTTTTATTGGCTTACAGTACATACAGTACCGCACAGTGCAATGCAACAATAAGAGCCAAGCATGTACTTCTCTAAGAGGAATCTCTGCCAGATAGAATGTATCTCCATTAGATTCACATCACATTCTCTTTTCCTTGAGGACATTTTCTTTAAAAAAAGGGGTTAAAAATGACTTGTTTTGGAAGATGAGAGTAAAGCCTGTAAAGTGGGAGATGGGAGTGGTGTGATGGGGATGGAGGAGCTGTAGAGAGAGAGAGAGAGAGAGAGAGAGAGAGAGAGGCTGTAAAATCTGTTCTTGGTGTAAGTATACCAACATGGTTTACTGGTGAGGATGAAGTCACCAGAATATCTGCAGAGAGCACTCCCCCCTCCTTTCTCCCCATCCTCTCTTTTCCCAGCCCCACCTCTCTCTCTTTCCCTCACCCCTCACATCCCCTATTGTCCGTACCCCACCTCTTTCCCCCATAAGTTTCTTTCCTCAGGCTCCCAAAATACCTCTACATTTCTCACCTTCCCTGTTTCCTCAACCCCAATTCTCTACCCCACCATTTTCTCCATTTTACTGTTTTTCTCTTTCTCCCATAGGCACTTCTTATTCTATATCCTTCTCTCTTTTACTCTTACAGTACACCCTCTTTCTCTCATCCCTCTCAACCACACTCACATGTTTATCTCTACTATTAGTTCCTATACCTCTCTTCCTCCTCTCTTCTCTCACATCAGGGTCATTCAATTCTGGTCCTTCTGGGCTGCAGTGTCTGCTGGTTTTCATATCTCCCCGATAGTTACATTAGTAGCCATACACACACACCTGGTTTCCAGCTACTAAACCAGTGGCTGAGTCTAAAGCCAGGGATGCCAGGGATGCAGAAGACACAGTGGTCCCTCAGACCGGGAGTTGAACATCCTGGATGAACTTCATGTATATGTTACAATCAATAGTGGACTTATCCCTTTCTCTCTCTTTCTCTCCTCCCGGCCTCTCCCCTTCCTCTCTATTCCTCCCTCCCTCCATGTCTCTCTTTGTGTGTGTGTGTCTCTGAGCCATGATAGCCGTAGCATAGTCAGCAGACTGAGCTGTCCCATTGTAGCAGTGTAGCAGCAGCAGTAGCAGTAGCAGAGCTGTCTGGTACAACTGAGTATGTGGATTAGCAGTGCCTTAACTCAGCCAAACCACCACTCCTACTACTGACCGACTTTCACAATTGGCAGTGACTACATTCATTACAGACGTGAGGCCTAATCGATAGGAAGAGCCAGTCAGTGTGGGCTATAGGCATTACACGGGTGCCACTCCAATTGAAAAGACAGTGTGTGTGTGTGTGTGTGTGTGTGTGTGTGTGTGTGTGTGTGTGTGTGTGTGTGTGTGTGTGTGTGTGTGTGTGTGTGTGTGTGTGTGTGTGTGTGTGTGTGTGTGTGTGTGTGTGTGTGTGTGTGTGTGTGTGTGTGTGTGTGTGTGTGTGTGTGTGTGTGTGTGTGTGTGGAATATGGAAGGGAGTTCCATGCACTCATGGCTCTGTATAATACTGTAAGTTTCCTTGAATTTGCTCTGGATCTGGGGACTGTGAAAGGACCCCTGGTGGCATGTCTGGTGGGGTAAGTGTGTGTGTCAGCGCAACTCTTAGCCAAGAGAGACTGGCATGGTACTAATATTAGCCATCTGACTACAATGAAGAGCAAGATGTGCCGCTCTGTTCTGGGCCAGCTGCAGCCTAACTAATCAAATCAAAGTTTATTTGTCACGTGCGCTTTATACAACAGGTGTAAACCCCTGCTCAGATGTTGCATGCATCAACCAATGCTTACATACAACGTCATCGCCCGTGTCATCGACTGACTGAATGCTAGAACATATGATGTGGTTAGCTGATAGGTAAATACACCTATCCAGGCCTTACAAGATCTGGCACGAGTCAGCAACGCCTAGGCAGAGGAATGTGTCTGCTATGCATGATGACGTCATATCTCTACAACAAGAGGGAGGCCGACCCATTGACAGTATTATTCATAGACACTAGGTGGCAGTATAGTATCATAGTTCCTGCTTGCTTCAATGAGAACCTTTCCTTCTCTAGGCTCTGCTCTCTAAGCCCTTTACTCTTGTCTATTTTTACCAATTGCCTGCCACTGGCATTAAACAAAACATGTGTGTCCATGTATGCTGATGAGTGTTAGAGGAATTTAATTCCTATATGTTTATTAACCAATTCAATTAATCACTCTGCCCATTCCTAAGAATTTGTAAGATACTTAGTTGCATAAAATGAGCAGAGACCAGTCTCAAAATCTATCAATAGCGTTTATTCTCGAGAGTACTGAACATGGTACAATTTACAACAGGTTATAAACTAAAAATGACGTCATAGGTTTTAAACTGTCCCTCCTCCACTCCGATACAATGGCAGTATAGTTCACAAGCCTTCCTACCCTCCTCCACTCCGATACAATGGCAGTATAGTTCACAAGCCTTCCTACCCTCCTCCACTCCGATACAATGGCAGTATAGTTCACAAGCCTTCCTACCCTCCTCCACTCCGATACAATGGCAGTATAGGTCACAAGCCTTCCTACCCTCCTCCACTCCGATACAATGGCAGTATAGTTCACAAGCCTTCCTACCCTCCTCCACTCCGATACAATGGCAGTATAGTTCACAAGCCTTCCTACCCTCCTCCACTCCGATACAATGGCAGTATAGTTCACAAGCCTTCCTACCCTCCTCCACTCCGATACAATGGCAGTATAGGTCACAAGCCTTCCTACCCTCCTCCACTCCGATACAATGGCAGTATAGTTCACAAGCCTTCCTACCCTCCTCCACTCCGATACAATGGCAGTATAGTTCACAAGCCTTCCTACCCTCCTCCACTCCGATACAATGGCAGTATAGTTCACAAGCCTTCCCACATTGTCCACCACCGGTTCAGATAATTTACTACTAGCCCAAGGTCTCCCTGTGTAGATAAGCATTCTAGCCAGTCTGACGAAAAGTTCATTTGTTTCTACCAAGGAACAGACAGTCTTTGCTCTAATTCTTGATAATAATTACACACATTATATTCAGTACTAGGATTATAATGAGATTCATACATCCATACAGTAACATAATAGTATTCTGTTTAGTCACAGTCCTGATTTGGGGGGGTAGGCACACAATGCAAATAGTCCGGGTAAACATTGGTTACCTGTTCAGGAGTGTTATGACTTGGGGGTAAAAACTGAGAAGCCTTTTTGTCATAGACTTGGCACTCCGGTACCACTAGGTCTTTCTTTGCAGCACTGGACCATATGACTGGACAATAAATTAAATCAAATCATCAAATCACATTTTATTGGTCACATACACATGGTTAGCAGATGTTATTGAGAGTGAAGCAATATCTAACATGTAATCTAACAATTACACAACTACCTAATACACACACATTTAAGTAAAGGGATGGAATAAGAATATATACATATACATATATGGATGAGCAATGACAGAGCGGCATAGGTAAGATGCAATAGATGGTGTAAAATACAGTATATACATATGAGATGAGTAATGCAAGATATGTAAACATTTGAAAGTGGCATTATTAAAATGACTAGTGATCCATTTATTAAAGTGGCCAATGATTTCAATAATGTATGTAGGCAGCAGCCTCTCTGTGTTCGTATAGTTGTTTAACAGTCTGATGGCCTTGAGATAGAAACTGTTGTTCAGTCTCTCAGTCCCAGCTTTGATGCACCTGTGCTGACCTCACCTTCTGGATGATAGCGGGGTGAACACGCAGTGGCTCGGGTGGTTGTTGTCCTTGATGATCTTTTTGGCCTTCCTGTGACATCGGGTGGTGTAGGTGTCCAGGAGGGCGGGAAGTTGGCTTTGTGCAGACCGCACCAGCCTCTGTAGAGCCCTTCGGTTTTGGGTGGTGCAGTTGCCGTACCAGGTGGTGATACAGCCCGACAGGATGCTCTCAATTGTGCATCTGTAAAAGTTTGTGAGGGTTATAGGTGACAAGCCACATTTCTTCAGCCTCCTGAGGTTGAAGAGGCACTGCTGCGCCTTCTTCACCACACTGTCTGTGTGGGTGGACCATTTCAGTTTGTCCTTGATGTGTACGCAAAGGAACTTAAAACTTTCCACCTTCTCCACTTCTGTCCCGTCGATGTGGATATGGGGGTCTGGCACCATTGTGGGGGTCTGGGGGTCTGGCACCATTTCCAGGCATGGAAATTAATCATGAAAGTATTTTGTAAATTCCAAAAACAAATATTTTAATTTATAAAATACCTCTACATTAGATTTTTAAGCTCAAATAATTAACAAAACATTTTTTTTACAATAAAGTTTCCCTGCCAGACTTGGATTGTCCCGACATTCAAGAATCCTTTATTCACACGGTTGAAGGTCCTAGTCACTCAAAGTGACGGTTGGGAGGGTTGTAGTAAGTTGCATGACGTCTCATAGCACTGAGACGGCACTTGTGAAGGTGGTAAATGACATTTTAATGGCATCGGACCGAGGCTCTGCATCTGTCCTCGTGCTCCTAGACCTTAGTGCTGCTTTTGATACCATCGATCACCACATTCTTTTGGAGAGATTGGAAACCCAAATTGGTCTACACGGACAAGTTCTGGCCTGGTTTAGATCTTATCTGTCGGAAAGATATCAGTTTGTCTCTGTGAATGGTTTGTCCTCTGACAAATCAACTGTAAATTTCGGTGTTCCTCAAGGTTCTGTTTTAGGACCACTATTGTTTTCACTATATATTTTACCTCTTGGGGATGTCATTCGAAAACATAATGTTAACTTTCACTGCTATGCGGATGACACACAGCTGTACATTTCAATTAAACATGGTGAAGCCCCAAAATTGCCCTTGCTAGAAGAATGTGTTTCAGACATAAGGAAGTGGATGGCTGCAAACTTTCTACTTTTAAACTCGGACAAAACAGAGATGCTTGTTCTAGGTCCCAAGAAACAAAGAGATCTTCTGTTGAATCTGACAATTAATCTTAATGGTTGTACAGTCGTCTCAAATAAAACTGTGAAGGACCTCGGCGTTACTCTGGACCCTGATCTCTCTTTTGAAGAACATATCAAGACCATTTCAAGGACAGCTTTTTTCCATCTACGTAACATTGCAAAAATCAGAAACTTTCTGTCCAAAAATGATGCAGAAAAATTAATCCATGCTTTTGTCACTTCCAGGTTAGACTACTGCAATGCTCTACTTTCCGGCTACCCGGATAAAGCACTAAATAAACTTCAGTTAGTGCTAAATACGGCTGCTAGAATCCTGACTAGAACCAAAAAATTTGATCATATTACTCCAGTGCTAGCGTCTCTACACTGGCTTCCCGTCAAAGCAAGGACTGATTTCAAGGTTTTACTGCTAACCTACAAAGCATTACATGGGCTTGCTCCTACCTATCTCTCTGATTTGGTCCTGCCGTACATACCTACACGTACGCTACGGTCACAAGACGCAGGCCTCCTAATTGTCGCTAGAATTTTTAAGCAAACAGCTGGAGGCAGGGCTTTCTCCTATAGAGCTCCATTTTTATGGAACGGTCTGCCTACCCATGTCAGAGACGCAAACTCGGTCTCAACCTTTAAGTCTCTACTGAAGACTCATCTCTTCAGTGGGTCATATGATTGAGTGTAGTCTGGCCCAGGAGTGGGAGGGTGAACGGAAAGGCTCTGGAGCAACTAACCGCCCTTGCTGTCTCTGCCTGGCCGGTTCCCCTCTTTCCACTGGGATTCTCTGCCTCTAACCCTATTACAGGGGCTAAGTCACTGGCTTTACTGGGGCTCTCTCATGCCGTCCCTGGAGGGGGTGCGTCACCTGAGTGGGTTGAGTCACTGATGTGGTCATCCTGTCTGGGTTGGCGCCCCCCCCCCCTTGGGTTGTGCCGTGGCGGAGGTCTTTGTGGGCTATACTCAGCCTTGTCTCAGGATGGTAAGTTGGTGGTTGAAGATATCCCTCTAGTGTTGTGGGGGCTGTGCTTTGGCAAAGTGGGTGGGGTTATATCCTTCCTGTTTGGCCCTGTCCGGGGGTGTCCTCGGATGGGGCCACAGTGTCTCCTGACCCCTCCTGTCTCAGCCTCCAGTATTTATGCTGCAGTAGTTTATGTGTCGGGGGGCTAGGGTCAGTTTGTTATATCTGGAGTACTTCTCCTGTCCTATTCGGTGTCCTGTGTGAATCTAAGTGTGCGTTCTCTAATTCTCTCCTTCTCTCTTTCTCTCTCTCGGAGGACCTGAGCCCTAGGACCATGCCCCAGGACTACCTGACATGATGACTCCTTGCTGTCCCCAGTCCACCTGGCTGTGCTGCTGCTCCAGTTTCAACTGACCTGAGCCATAGGACCATGCCCCAGGAATACCTGACATGATGACTCCTTGCTGTCCCCAGTCCACCTGACTGTGCTGCTGCTCCAGTTTCAACTATTCTGCCTTATTATAATTCGACCATGCTGGTCATTTATGAACATTTGAACATCTTGACCATGTTTTGTTATAATCTCCACCCGGCACAGCCAGAAGACGACTGGCCACCCCACATAGCCTGGTTCCTCTCTAGGTTTCTTCCTAGGTTTTGGCCTTTCTAGGGAGTTTTTCCTAGCCACCGTGCTTCTACACCTGCATTGCTTGCTGTTTGGGGTTTTAGGCTGGGTTTCTGTACAGCACTTTGAGATATCAGCTGATGTACGAAGGGCTATATAAATAAATTTGATTTGATTTGATTTGATGACTGTCCTCAACAAAACCCTGCCTGATTAGGCTAGAATTGTGTCCTCTGCATCAACCATTAACTATTCATGGTTGGCTTTAGTTTGTTTGAGGCCCACCAGAGAACCTGTTTAACCTTTCTATTTATTTTGTTGCATAAAAGGAGACTAGTTTACCTAGTCAATAATTGTCATGTGTTTGTACAGCAGCAATTAGTCAAAAAACGGTGTTCTTAAGTGTCCGCATACATGTACATGCCTATGCGGAGTTAACTTTGTAGAGTGTTAAACGCCACAACTCATATCAGTCCTCCACACCCATATCATCACCACCCCATTGTGCAAGATAGATGAAAGTAGTCCACAGAGAGGCTATGGTGGGGAAGTCAACAATGTAAGAGACGTTGGGACTTTATGAGCGTAGGTCATGCTTCACAAAGTTAGCACGACCCAGAGCCATATATAGATATGGAAAGTAATAACTTATTTACATTGCCTCTAACTGTTTAGCTCTGGCATGACCTACAAAGATAGCATAGGTATAGCCGAGTGAGAAAAATACACCTAAAAGACAATAAAAGTGCTCAGAGCATTAGGAGTAGTAAAGTACCGTTATTGAAAGACAATCTATTTAATTTAAAAATACTTTTACATTCCTTATTTACATAGCCGTTATGCATTTGACATGGATAACACAGAATCTTGTTGTAATTTCAGTGAAAAGGTTAATAGCTTGTTATTTTAGGCCTAGGCAGGCTTTATTTATTTAATGAAGTGTGACGACAATACAACTCCCATAATGCAGTGCGTTTTCAAAATGTCGCCCTCCTTCGTGACCTGACTTCTGTGCCACCAGACAACAAAGCATAGCTTAATTTAGCAAATCAGACAGTCTAAATAAATAATTTTATTTACTGAAGCATGAGACTTCTGATTACAGTTGCCAGACGTATTCATAAACGGCCTCTGTACACTCCCACATCATGTCTAAGTTCGGCAGCGAGTTGCTCCGGGGCTGCTACGAACAGCGGCCTGCAGTTCAGAGATGACCAACTGGTCAGCGGTTCGACCGGAGAGCTGGTCCAGAGGCTTCGCGGTCAGGTGGAGGTGAGGACGGAATTCATAAGTGAGGAAGAGGAGGGTGCTCTCATGAAAGAACTTGAGCCTGGGCTGAGGAAGAAACGATACGAGTTCGACCACTGGGACGATGTAAGTTGTAAATAGACCTTGCTTGTTGACTACAAAGAAGTGCCTAGCTCACACTCACGTTAGTTAGAAAAAGCAGGTGGGTATAATTTGTGGAACGTTCGGACAGGAATCTGTTCCAAAAACTTCGTAAATAACAAGGATGCCAACAAACAACGCATACACAGTTGTATAGCGGCAGAACAGGATACCGGGTAGGGAGTGGGCAATTTTGTTACGTTTTTCCACTCACCAGGTTTATTCCGAAAAATGTCTGTCCTCACTCTGGTAGCCTATGGACAAACATATTAAGAATAAGCTACGTGGTGAGTTGATCATGCTACTTTGTATGCGTTGTTTGTTGGCATCCTTGTTATTAACGACGTTTTTGGAACAGATTCCTGTTGGAACGTTCCACAAATTATACCCACCCAGAAAAAGCTGCTGCACGTCCTCAGCTCCAGCCGACACTCAGAGGGGCTGCTACAGTAACAGCTCTTTTGATTAGTTTCCCTATTGGCATCATGCAAATGTTTTGTAGTTTTATATTTCACCTATAAACATGCAGCAATAACATACATATCCATACTATACTAGATGCAGTAAAGTTTCATATTTGAATTGTTAGGCTATTAATTATCGTCGTCATACATTACAAGGTGAATAGATCTTATTTTAGATTGATCAGTCAGTTCCCGGTTTCCCAACAGCAATGCAATTTAGGCTTATGCGTGTTTTAACGATGCATCGTTTCCCAAAACACTACGCAGAAGAACGTTTGCCAAGTGCATCGTTGGATCGTTTGTTGATACTGATATGTTTGAGATAAAAAAGCTAGTGGTGCTCTCGCACAATACTGATTAGCTCCAGATAAATAATATCACCTAGGCCTATATGGCTGCAAATATTGATGCTGCTTATTCTAATACCCAATATTTATGCACTAAATCACAGATTTGGCACATCATTGCACATGTTACACATCATGAAATACACTGAACAAAAATATAAACCCAACATGTAAAGTGTTGGTCCCATGTTTCATGAGCTGAAATAAAAATTCCCAGAAATGTTCCATATGCACAAAAAGCTTATTTCTCTAAATGTTTGTGCACAAATGTGTTTACATCACTGTTAGTGAGCATTTCTTATTTGCCAAGATAATCTATTCACCTGACAGTTGTGGCATATCAAGATGCTGATTAAACAGCATGGCCATTACATAGGTGCACTTTGTGCTGGGGACAATAAAGGGCTACTATAAAATGTGTAGTTTTGTCACACAACACAATGCCACAGGCATCTCAAGTTTTGATTGGGAGTGTAATTGGCATGCTGACTGCAGGAATGTCCACCAGAGCTGTTGCCAAATAATTTAATTTTCATTTCTCTACCATAAACTGCCTCCAACATCGTTAATCTTTGAAGTTGTTGCATGCTGCGTTTTATATTTTTGTTCAGTATATATTGAGGCAATTATAACAGACAGTGTAGCCTATAATTAGCAAAATAGAACTCAATTTACTGAAAATAAAATAGATTTCAACATGAATAAAATATATAGCCCTATGTGAGTGGTGGTCGATGCCTCATTAAGATGAGGGAGGATTATTATTTTTATGATGAGCATCGCCTTATTTCTATTACAGCATATTAGATGACTGTCATTCATATTCCATTCACCCAGCTCAATATAACATTGATAGGTTTAGGCTACTACATGATACTACTGCATGATTTTCCCTATACCCATCATGAGGTTGCTACAATCGAGCCTATGAATGAAAGTTTAAAACGTAGGTGCACAGCTCAAGAGAAATTTTAGTAGTCAAGGTGACAGACAATGACACATTCAATACTGCCTTGCACACTCTTGCCTGCATCTAGCTGATCTAGGGTGTAATCATTAGTTCAACAGTTGGAAACAAGTGTTTCTATTGGACAAATTCAGGTATGTTCATCCCTGTTCCATTTGCTTCCATTTAAGAAATGTGTTTTAATGAATACACTCCTGATCACTGTTCACTTTGATCGCAGCCACATACAAACAGTGTGATCACTTTGCTCGTTGTATAATTCCTTCTCACTTCTACACTCTCTCCTCCTCTCACCTTTTCCCTTGTGGACTTCAGTGCACAACAAATCAGCTGTCTGACCAGTCAAAAAAAAAACTTTAAAGCCAAACCTTCATATCATAACTGCTAACCACTACACTCAGCCTACATCGTTGTCACCATATTAGCTAACGTCATAGTCAACATAGCTATGAGAACTAACGTGTTAGTAAACCCATTACAATCATGCAGTACAGTCACAAGCCGTTTAGCAGTTACACTGGTGGGCCCCCGGTGTCAATAAATTAATACAACTAAAAGCTTACCTTAACTTCGAGGAGTTCCAGTGTTGAATAGCCATAGCCAGCTATCTAACATAGCATCCCTCTCTGTCTGAGCCGGGTGTTTTGAATAGGCTAAACTAGCTAGCAAAGTGAAAGTGAAAAAAATACAAAGGATAGCTATCTCTCTCTCTTGCTTCTCCTTCATTTTTAAACTCATGTATTTGTTCCAAACTGTTCAACTGTTGCTTTCTCTCTCTCTGAGTCAACTGCTCACCACATTTTATGTACTGCAGTGCTAGCTAGCTGGAGTTTATGCTTTCAGTACAAGATTCTCAGATCCTTTGATTGGGTGGACAACATGTCAGTTCATGCTGCAAGAGCTCTGATAGGTTGGAGGATGTCTCCTGGAAGTTGTCATAGTTTCTGTGTAAGTCTATGGACGGTGGTGAGAACCACGAGCCTCCTAGGTTTTGTATTGAAGTCAGTGTTCCCAGAGGAGGACGGAAGCTAGCTGTTTTTCTGCTACACCATGGTGCTATCCTACAGAGTTCTGTTGAGGACACTGTAGGCCTTCATTGCAAAACAGCGGGTTTTAATAAATTATTTGGTGACGTGGGTATATTTGGTATAGTTTTACCTAAAAAGGATCACTTTTTTAATGTTTCACTAGTTGTATTTTTATGAAATTCACTGAGCAGGATGGTCCTCCTCTTCCTCCTCTGAGAAGCCTATGTAGCCTATAGCCTACTGTAGCCCATATCCTACTGCAGCCTATGTCCTACTGTAGCCTATTAATGCAGTTGTTACTGTAATTTAATTATGCCAATGCTTTCATTAATTGAAAACCTTTAATCTATTTTATGAGAATTTGTAAGAAGAACAGTGTTTGTTGGCTAACGGGGATGGAAATAGGAAAATAAAATCTCTCTGATTATGTAAAATCCTTGAAATCACTCCTGGAACCCCAATTCCACCCCTGTTGACAATGATCACTCCCTTGAGGCCCTTACCAACATTTCATTACATTTTTTCATTCATTCTTTCAACATTGTGCTCACCAGGCGATTCATGGTTACCGGGAGACAGAGCGTGCTCAGTGGGGAGCGGTGTGTGAGGGGGTGATGGATCGCCTCCGAGCTGTGGCTTTCTCTGAGGGCAGCCCTCTCCTAGGCCCTGTGCATGTCCTGGACCTGGACAAGGCTGGATACATCAAACCACACATCGACAGTGTCAAGGTAGGTAGACGGCTCTCATATTAACCTGAGATGAAAGGCATGATAAATATGGAACATGGTGTTCTGTGTGCTAGAATTTTGCCCTGGGCACAATTTGAATACTTTTTTGGGCAAAAAGTGTTCTTTTACAATGCAGTTTGAAACTCAGTCATTCTCTCATCCCCCTCACCCCTGTTTTTTTGTATCTTCATCCTGCCTTTCTCTTTCACTGTCTCCCTGAACCTTTCTTTCCCTTCCTCCCCTCTCTCTCTCTCTGTCAGTTCTGTGGCAGCACTATAGCAGGGCTGAGTTTGTTGTCAGACAGTGTGATGCGCTTGGTGAGGAAGGATGAACCTGCTGAATGGCTGAACCTGTTTCTGCCCCGTCGCTCTCTCTACATACTCAGGTAAGGACCCAATAAGACCTGCCATAGCAACATTGTCTTTCATTGTTTACAAACGACCACCTGCGCATACACTTTAATCAGAGTCTACCTGGTAGGCCTAAGATAGGTTTGTACTACCCAAAACAATTCTATGGATTTATTTGACCGTGGAAAGAGAAACTGAGTAAATACCCTAATGAGAGTCTGCACTAAACAAACCCACAGTATCTTCTGTGGAGATCATGAAGTGGTTTACTTAAGTGTTCTATGTTACCTCCATGTTTGTACACTCTGACTGAACGCCCCCTATAGCCTATAACTATCCTTATGAGTGCCCAGAGGTCCGCCTGGTCCGATGACCTGGGGTCGTATGTATCAACTATGAAACATCTTAGAGTGGGAGTGCAAATCTAGGATCAGGTCCTCCCCTGTCCATGTTGTTCATTCCACAAATTAAATTCTACAGTATTTCAATTCCCTCTCCCTCTATATTTCATTCATTTCAAATTTCAGCTAAGTCTTTGACTTGAGATAATTAAATCCTTCATGACCATGTCACTGTTCAGCCAGCCTAGCTATATTGGAAGTTTAAATTATATATATTTTTAAAAGCAGTCAATTTTTTATACTAAATACATGAATTCCATTAACTGGGAATTGTACAAATATTGAATTCCAATTAAATTCCAAAGATTTATTTTTTTCACAATTCTAATTCCAATTTAATTCTATAACTTGAAGGTTGTTGACATTCGATTTGAATTCAACGTACAGTAAATTCTCCTCTTCATGAGTGAACACTGGTCCATGTATTCATATTCTTGTGATCTTAAAGGCTAAACTGATCTTAAATCGGCACTCATACTCTGAAACACTTGATATAACTCCTGGCATTTCACACATTGTGCTTGTGTGGTGAATGACTGATGACATTGTTTTCATGCATCCTTCCAGGGACCAGGCCAGATATAAGTTCACCCATGAGATCCTTAAAGATGATGAGTCTCTTTTCTCTGGACAGAGAGTTCCCCGCCATCGCCGCATCTCAGTCATCTGCCGGAACCTTCCTGTTTGAAGCATGAGAGCCAAGAGGGACACAACTGTGACAGTCTCACTGGCAGTAGCCAGAGCTCTGTATTTTAAATGTCAAGAACGTCACTGTGTTAAAATATGATATACACGCTTTCTCACTGCGAGAGACTATGTTGGGAAATATGATTTAGATGTTTCCCTTATCAGTTTTCATTGGAGCACTTCATAATAAACTACCTGTACAGGATTTGATTCTGAATTAAATGTTGGGAAGGCATTCAGGTATGATGCATTTCAAAGGGTCATAATGCATTACAAGACTTGTCATAAGTATCTATGAACTTCTTATACTAATTAATATTATATAATGAATCTGAGTTATTAGCCTTTTCAAAAATGCCACGTAGAAAGGCAAGTTGATAATTTATAGGAGAAGCAGTTGAAGGAGAACCTGCATTTTCTGGTGAGCTTCACTACCCAACTATCCAAGATCTGTATTAGGTCATTATCAAGTGCGTTGAATTCTTAGAGCTAAATGGATACTTCAAATAGTTATAGCCCTATATTCGACACCACTTCTAGAAGGCTACAATGCGGAGCCTGGAAATAACTGGTGCCATTTTTTAATATCTATAATCTGTAACTCTTTGTCCGTCCATCTGAATTGTTTAATGTGTGGATATCTGTGTAGAAAACGTCTGAGCCTAAATCTTCTCCAAACCGGCACCTATAACCAGAGGAGTCATGCCCATAGGGGGCACAAGGGCACGTGCCCCCTCAGATTTGTCCTGTTAAAAAAATATATATATAATAATTAAATGAATGACTAAACTTAATTTTAAGCCCACATTTTGTCATAATTGTTTATAAAAAAAGATCTGTCAGTGGTATTTTATTAGGATCTCCATTAGCTACTGCTAAAGCACCAGCTACCCTGGTCCACAAAAACATTATGTAATACATCACAAGGATAAAACTACAATACATACATTTAAAATAATACACACATGATTCATACTGAATGCAAGTGCAATACACAAAAATGGAAATTAAACAATGAGGTTCCCCTGACGTGAATATATCAACCTTGTTTTGCTAAATTCCCCTGATGTGAATTAAAGCTACTTTGTTTCTACAGTTACAACCCGTAATGTGTATCCTGCCGTAAAGTAGACTTTTTACAGTTACCACGTACAATGGGTTTCATTTGGTATAATGCAACATTCATGAACATGACATTTCCAGGCTTTGAATCTTGAGCCTTGTTACTTGAGCCTTGTTACTTAGTGTATCGCCCTTAACGTGTTGGCTGAGATATAGTTTAACGTGTTAGTCTACCACCTGTGACGGGTTAGCTGAGGTATAGTGTTTTAGTCTGCCACCCATGAAGGGTTATCTGAGGTATTGTGTAATGGGTTGCAGTGTACCACTCATAAAGGTTATCTGAGGTAATGGGTTGCGGTGTACCACTCAAAAGGGTTATCTGAGGTAATGGGTTGCGGTGTACCACTCATAAGGGTTATCTGTGGTAATGGGTTGCGGTGTACCACTCATAAGGGTTATCTGAGGTAATGGGTTGTGGTGTACCACTCATTATGGTTTTTTGAGGTATTGTGTAATGGGTTGAGGTGTACCACTCAAGGATTATCTGAGGTAATGGGTTGCAGTGTACCACTCATAAGGGTTATCTGAGATATTGTGTAATGGGTTGCGGTGTACCACTCATTATGGTTTTCTGAGGTAATGGGTTGTGGTGTACCACTCATTATGGTTTTCTGAGGTAATGGGTTGTGGTGTACCACTCATTATGGTTTTCTGAGGTATTGTGTAATGGGTTGCGGTGTACCACTCATAGGGGTTATCTGAGATAATGGGTTGCGGTGTACCACTCATAAGGGTTATCTGAGGTAATGGGTTGCGGTGTAACACTCATTATGGTTTTCTGAGGTATTGTGTAATGGGTTGCGGTGTACCACTCATAAGGGTTATCTGAGATATTGTACCAGGCTTTGGACCTGCTCATCAAATGAACAAAGTCCCTGTGAATCAGATGGAGTTGTTACACTCCTACTCATATTAAACGAACCATGAACAGATGGTTGTTTCAACTGAGGCTTTTTTGCCAGTTGGTGCTGTTTAAGATGAGGGAGGACAATTCTTTCTTTTTTATGAGCATGGCCTTATTTCTATTACAGCATATTGGATGACTGTCATTCATATTCCATTCACCTAGTTCAATGTAACATCGATAGATTTAGGCTACTACATAATGCTACTAAATGATTTTCCCTATACCCATCATAAGGGTACGAATTAATATTCACAACGTAGGTGCACAGGTCGAGAGAAATTTGACTAGTCAAGGTAACAGACAGTGACACATTCAATACCAACTTGCACACTCTTGCCGGCATCTAACTGATCTAGGTTGTAATCATTAGTCCAACAGTTGCAAACAAGTTTATTTTGAAAAAATTCAGGTATGTTTATCCCCATTTCATTCCCTTTTGCTTCCGTTTAAAAAAAGTTTTTCAACAAAATCTACAGAATGAATACACCCCTGATCAAACACAGAACTAGCAGCCACAAAAATAACTTAATACCTTTCCTCGTTGTATATACAGCATAATTCCTTCTCACATCTACGCTCTTCTCTCACCCTTTTCCTTTGCATGTGGACCTCCGTGCACAATGCAACAGATGTCTACAACAGCTGTCTGACCAGGAAAAAAAACATTTCCAAGCCAAATTTTCATACCATAACCGCTACACACAGCCTACATCCTTTTCACCATATTAACGTCATAGTAAGCATAGCTACTAGAACTAACGTGACAGTATGCCTGCTACAATCATGGAGTACATTGTACAGCAAGCAGTTTACCAGTTACATCGGCGGGTGGCAATACATTTATAAAACCAAAAGCTTACCTTGACTTGGAAGAGTTCCGGTGTTGGATAGTATATAGCCAGCTAGCTAACATAGCATCCCTCTCTGTTTGAATAAGCTAAACTAGCTAGCTAAATTCGCTAGCTAAGCAAGTGAAAGTAAGAAAATATATTAACAAAGCAAAAAAGAAACGTCCTCAATGTCAACTGCGTTTATTTTCTATTTTCAGCTAACTTAACATGTGTAAATATTTGTATAAATATAACAAGATTCAACAACGGAGACATAAACTAAACAAGTTCCACAGATATGTGACTAACAAAAATTGAATAATGTGTCCCTGAACAAAGAGGGGGTCAAAATCAAAAGTAACAGTTAGTATCTGGTGTGGCCACCAGCTGCATTAAGTACTGCATTGCATGTCCTCCTCATGGACTGCACCAGATTTGCCAGTTCTTGCTGGGAGATGTTACCCCACTCTTCCACCAAGGCACCTGCAAGTTCCCGGACATTTCTGGGGGGAATGGCCCTAGCCCTCACCCTCCGATCCAACAGGTCCCAGACGTGCTCAATTGGATTGAGATCCGGGCTCTTCACTGGCCATGGCAGAACACTTACATTCCTGTGTTGCAGGAAATCATGCACAGAACGAGCAGTATGGCTGGTGGCATTGTCATGCTGGAGGGTCATGTCAGGATGAGCCTGCAGGAAGGGTACCACATGAGGGAGGAGGATGTCTTCCCTGTAACGCACAGTGTTGAGATTGCCTGCAATGACAACAAGCTCAGTCCGATGATGCTGTGACATACCGCCCCAGACCATGACGGACCCTCTACCTCTAAATCGATCCCGCTCCATAGTACAGGCCTTGGTGTAACGCTCATTCCTTCGACGATAAACGTGAATCCGACCAACACCCCTGGTGAGACAAAAGAGCGGCTCGTCAGTGAAGCGACAGTGGGTTTGTGCCCATAGGCAACGTCAATTTCTGGTGAGGACCTGCCTTACAACAGGCCTGTAAGCCCACAGTCCAGCCTCTCTCAGCCTATTATATAGTACCATATGATTTTTCAATTCCTCACCAACCCACAGGGATTTAACATTTTTTACAGTCATTGTCTTAATGGGTGCATGCTTATTAGTAACTGGAATGATCAATTTCTTAAATGTGTCAAGTGCCTGGTTGCTCGTCATTACACAGCACAGACCAGCAAATATTCTTTACATGATCAATATAGGAATCACTACAACATGTATTGTATGACCTCTGATACACTATATTAGGCCCAGCCTTTGGAACTTTGGTTTTCCTAGATATGGCTAATATATTGTGAACACGACATCCTATGGATTTGGATACTGCTTTAAAGCAAATATCTGCAGCATTAGTAAAGATGTGATCAATACATGTGGATGATTTCATTCCTGTGCTGTTTTTAAATACCCTGGTAGGTTGTCTGATAACCTGAACCAGGTTGCAGGCACTAGTTCCAGTTTGAAGCTTTTTTTTGAGTATGCATCTTGATGAAAGCCAGTCAATATTAATGCCACCCAGAAAATATACCTCTCTGTTGATATCACATACATTATCAAGCATTTCACACATATTACCCAGATTCTGACTGTTAGCACTTGGTGGTCTATAGCAGCTACCCACAATAATGGGCTTTAGGTGAGTTTCCAATGAGGATTTACCCCAGTTTTTTACCCAAAAGAGTCAGACTTCAACAGTATTTAACATGATGAGCTTTACAGAAATGTGGCTCTATATATAGACCGCCCCATTGGCATATCTGTCTTTTCTGTAGATGTTATAAACATGTATTGATACCACTGTATCATTGAAGGTATTATCTCAGTGAGTTTCAGAGATAGTCAGAATATGAATGCCATTTGTTACTAGCAAGTTATTGATTTCATAAATCTTGTTTCTTAGGCTACATACAGTGCCTACGGAAAGTATTCAGACCCCTTTACTTTTTCCACATTTTGTTATGTTACAGCCTTATTCTAAAATGTATTAAATAGTTTTTCCCCCTCATCAATCCACACGCAATACCCCATTATGATGAAGCAAAAACAGGATTTTAGAAATGTTTACTTATTTAAACATTTAAAAAAATTAAATATAACATTTACATAAGTATTCAAACCGTTTACTCAGTCCTCTGTACAGCCTTGAGTCTTCTTGGGTATGACGCTACAAGCTTGGCACACCTGTATTTGGGGAGTGTCTCCCATTCATCTCTGCAGATCTTCTCAAGCTCTGTCAGGTTGGATGGAGAGTGTTGTTGCACAGCTATTTTCAGGTTTCTCCAGAGATGTTCCATCGGGTTCAAGGCCAGGCTCTGGCTGGGCCACTCCAGCATTGTTTTGGCTGTGTGCTTTGGGTCATTGTCCTGTTGGCATGTGAACCTTCTCCCCAGTGTGAGGTCCTGAGTGCTCTAGAGCAGGTTTTCATCAAGGATCTCTCTGTACCTTGCTCCGTTTATCTTTGTCTCGATCATAATTGGTCTTCCTGTCACTGAAAAGCATCCCCACAGCATGATGCTGCCACCACCATGCTTCACCGTAGGGATGGTGTCAGGTTTCCTCCAGACGTGACGATTGGAATTCAGGCCAATGAGTTCAATCTTGGTTTCACCAGACCAGAGAATATTGTTTCTCATGGTTTGAGGATCCTTTAGGTGCCTTTTTGCAAACTCCAAGCGGGTTGCCATGTGCCTTTTACTGAGGAGTGGCTTCCGTCGAGCCACTCTACCATAAAGGTCTGATTTGTGGAGTGCTACAGAGATGGTGGTCCTTCTGGAAGGTTCTCCCATCTCCACAGAGGAACTCTAGAGCTCTGTCAGAGTGACCATCAGGTCTTGGTCACCTCCCTGACCAAGGCCATTCTCCCCGATTGCTCGGTTTCGCCGGTTGGGCAGCTTGAGGAATAGTCTTGGTGGTTCCAAACTTCTTCCATTTTAGAATGATGGAGGGCAATGTGTTCTTGGGGACTTACAATGCTGCAGAAATGTTTTGGTACCCTTCCCCAGATCTGTGCCTTGACAATATCCTGTCTCGGAGCTCTACGTACAATTCCTTCGAGCTCATGGCTTGGTTTTTGCTCTGACATGTAATGTCAACTGTGGGATGTTATAGAGACAGGTGTGTGCCTTTCCAAATCATGTCCAATCAATTGAATTTACCACAGGTGGCCTCCAATCAAGTTTTAGAAACATCTCAAGGATGATCAATTGAATCAGGATGTACCTGAGCTGAATTTCGAGTCTCATAGAAAAGGGTCTGAATACTTACGTAAATAAGGTATTTCTGTTTTCTATTTTTAATACATTTGATAGCATTTCTAAAAACCTGTTTTCGCTTTGTCATTATGGGGTATTGTGTGTCGATTATTGAGGAATTTGTTTTATATAATACATTTTAGAATAAGGCTGTAACGTAAGAAAATGTTTAAAAAGTTAAGGGGTCTGAATACTTTCCAGAGGCACTGTATGTTAATGTGGGCTATTTTTCACACTTTTCTGGGATGCATATCAGAAGGAGACATGTCAATGTTATTTATATTGGAGCTGATAGTGCAGGGTGAGCTGCACACACCAGACTTCCGACTAGGGCACACTTCCTCAGTGCTAACAGTATAACTTTGGTTCATAGGCATATGATTACTGTATACCAGGCTTTCTTAAAGTGTGAGTCGTGACCCAAAGTGGGTCCCAGACCTGGTGGATTGCGTGGTGTCAGAGTACATTTATAATTATTTCATTAATTACTGGAATTGATTTTGGCCAAGTGCAACTGCACACTCTGTTCAGTGAGCTCTCTGCTTAGCAGTGGTGTCTCTGCTCAGTTTGGCAGCTGCATGAGGGGCATGATACACTAGCACAGGATGCCGCGCGTTGAAACTTCCCGTTCATTTCAATGGAAGGAAAGCGGAGAGGGCGGGGGACCTTCATCGCCCAGTGGCGACTGCTGGGCGATGACCAATCATATCGAGTAGTTTCCAGGAAGAATTTGATGCTATGCGACCCAAGGCTGGAGACTTTCTTCAGCAAAGATGGCTGACAAAAATACTAGGATGGAAGCAAATGTATATGATTATAATGTCATAATGAATCATGCAAAAAAAATGACAGTTAACAGGAATATGTTAGTTAATGTAGAGACAAATGATTATGCATATTTTTTTTATCATAAAGTTAATTTACGAAAGCCAGCTGGCTAGCTTTATGGGTGTTGTGACATGAGTGAAATTGTAGTTCTGGTTGTTTGTATTAGGGACTCCTGAAACAACCAGCAAACCAGGCTGCCGTCTTGTGAAACAGTGGATGTAAAGAATCTGCCTAAAGCATTTACTGCAAATTGAATGTACAATTTTGTAAGCTTGCCTTGCTGATATTTGCCATGCAATGCAGATAGATGAAATACCGTACCTAGATATGTTCCTCCAGTGGAGGATAACAATAACTGTATGCCTATGGATGTGTAGATGGCTATCTAGCCAATCTATGTATGGACCCAAATGTTTGGTATACATATTAGTTCAGAACCTAGCTATGAACCTCCGCTATCATAGCCAGTTGTATCAACTTCAAAACCGTCTAAATGACATTAATGAAGCCTATGGATTGAGTAGAATATAATATAACTTTGTTCCAAGGATGCAAGAAATATATACATGTAGTTATTACCGTGCATGTGATCCCCACATTGTAGCCTGTACATTTAATATATTCACTGATGACATACTCTGCCTTGGCAAATAAGGGTGCAGTTCAGGTATGAATGTCTGAGATAATTTTTTTGTCATATCCAATACCAGGAGTATCAAATTCCAGTCTTTGAATGATGCTGTGTCTGCATGTATGTATTACAATTATACTCTTCAACAGAGTTTACCAATCTTGGTCCTGGGACATCAATGGTTACACATTATAACTAATAGACTAGAAACAGAATTTAACTAGTTAAAGACTGATTTGTAATTAATATGTACAGAAATATAATTTAAAAAACTGTACACTACTTCCTATGCATCATGTAAATACTCTAAAACCGGTTCATCTCAATAGCTAATGCCCTTCATCAGCATTGATCTGAAACAGGATAGGTGTAGTATTTAATCAAATGAGACTTAATTTCAACCAGTAGAGAATGTGAAATGCTTTATTGAAAGAAGTTCATTATCAAAGGGTTATAAATGCATGCATTATAAATATTATACTTGTAATATTACAAATACAAGTTCAATCTGTACGTCAATGCACATCTGTTGTGCATTATAAAAACAGAGGAAGAAAGAGGTGGCGAGAGAGGTGTAAAAGGGAAAGAGGTAAGAACATATGAGCAGGGAAGGCATCATATGATTGATGAATCAGTGCTACCCAAATATTCTCTTAGTTCATCACAATAACATAATAGTGTCTCTAGTCGGCCCGAAGGTTATCTTTTTAGCGGGTGAGGTGGCGATGATGGGACTGGGGGTTGGCATCCTCTCATCAAAACATGCCTGCAGACGGAGAGCATGTTTAAGCCTTGTGTTTAAATGTTTTATTCTAACATTGTTAGTTGTCATAGTCATCAATTGTGATGGACGCTGTAGGAGAGAGGAATAACGTCGTGGGAGAGACAAAAAGTGAGTAAAAAACACCCTAAATATGTTTAGAACTACAAATGAGCAAGCTGCAGAGAGTGGCACACACAGCAAATAAGAACCAGATGTTTGAGCCCATGCTCCTCCTTCAGCACTTTATGGACCCCATTGTTAATCCCCGTCATAAGAGGCATTGTCAGTCCCTATCCCCAGGTGTTTCTCTTTTTTAAGACAACACTTCTCGTGGAACGCCACAACAGCACGGGCTATAGATTTGGCATCTCCTCCCTCCAACTCAACAAGCCCCAAAAATGTTGATACAATTGTCTGCTTGGTGTCACTAAAGTACCTTATCACAGCCCCCAGGTACTTAGAAACGCTTACATCCGTGGACTCATCGAGGAGGAGCCTGAAACGCTGGTCACCCACATCTGCGACCAACTTTTTCAGAAAGTATGGTGCTAGAACTCCATTAATAATTTCTGTGCACTTTGTCCTGTGCATTTTGAAGTGGGTAGCAGTAGTGGAGTCTGAGAAAGCAGCTCTACATGCTTCTCCAATGTGATCAGATGCCAGAATAAGAATAAGGCTGTGGAAAAAGCGAAGGGGTCTGAATACTGTACATGTCAGTACATCCACACAACAAGTAGGTCACATAGGGGAGAGGCATTGTGCCTTGGTTTATTTGTTTTTTGAAACCAGGTTTGCTGTTTACTTGTGCTATATGAGACAGAAGGGAGTTCCATGCACTCATGGCTCTGTATAATACTGTACATTTCCTTGAATTTGTTCTGGTACTGGGGACTGTGAAAAGACCCCTGGTGGCATGTCTGGTGGGGTAAATGTGTGTGTAAGTTGACTATGCAAACCATTTGGAATTTCCAACATATTAATGTTTCTTATAAAAAACAAGAAGTGACACAGTCAGTCTTTATTCAACTCGTATCAAATAGAGACTGGCATGCATAATATTAATATTAGCCTTCTGATCACAATGAAGAGCATGATGTGTGGTGTCAAAAAAGCAGTGCATCTCTTTATTACAGACAGACCTCTCCCCATCTTTACAACCATTGAATCTCTATGTTTTGATCATGACAGTTTACAATCTAAGGTAACACCAAGTAACACCAAGTCTCCTCAACTTGTTCAACAGCCAACATCAAATGGTTTTGTGATAAATAAGACATCTGATTAGATTAATAATGGAGTTGAATGTGTCTTTCTGCCCATCATTTCATTTAAAGTAGTCCAAAGTTTTTATTTATTCAAAAGTATGTGGACACCCCTTCATATTAGTAGATTTGGCTATTTCAGCCACACCTGTTGCTGTCAACCATGCAATCTACATAGAGAGAGAGAGAGAGAGACAGAGAGAGAGACAGATAGAAACAGAGAGAGAGAGAGAGACAGAGAGAGAGTAATATTACACAATTAAATAATAGATCATCACACAGACAGACATGGCTTCATAGTTGTTCATAGTTTATTATCATAGTTTGTCATAGTTTCTAATTATCGTTTCTAATCATAGTTTGTACACAGTTGGCCATAGTTTCCATAGTAATCATACTTTCTGATCATAGTTTCTAGTGTGAGAGGCTTGATATAATAAGAGGGTCAAATAGACCCTAAGAGGGCAGAAGCTATTGTTTACAAACAGTATGAAAAAAAAACAATGGCTATCGCTCAATGGATAAATAGCCTTCATTTTTTTTAAACAGACATGTCAATGAAAACAGTTAAGACATATCATTCTTAAATAATATGTATCTATATACAAACATCACATTGAATATTCAACTCACCTTCAAAAAGCTCCATGAGGGAGGGAGGATTCCCAGATGATCTTTTAGCTGTTCTGTCTTCATGCTGTCCTGGGCTGATGGTTGTTGGAGAGGGGAGGGGCAGTTGAGTGTGCTGGGGCCTTTTATGTTCCTGCCTCTGGGAGCATGTCAGTTTGTGACATGATGAGAGAGTGAAAGTGGGCCTACCTGTAAGATATTTTGTGCTACAAACATACTTCTATTTGAAGAGGTTTTTGACCATTCAGGGACCTACTATAAAAAACAGTTATGAAATCATCAAATAATGTGAATTTGGTCCTAAAAATATTTTTTGACAATTATATGCATGAAAATAAAGATGTTTATTCATTTTTTTGACATTTTGGAGTGATTTTTGGACACTATAGGGGCTGCCTAAGCCTTGTTATGGATACATGTCTATAAAGATAGATTGGTATAAAATATCTGCTCCATGGGTCCCATGTTGACAAGGTGTTGGGGAATCACTAGAGGGGAGTATTGACCAACTGAGCAGCTCAGTGTACAGCTCAATAAACACAATAGGCATTTTGTTACATTTCAGTCTTCTGTGATGTATTTAAACTAGCAAATTGGGTTGCAAACTAAAAAATGAATACATTTAAACTATATATGACATGTTACTGGTGTCTTCTTTTTTAAGTCCATAACCATGTGTGTGAGGTGTATAGATTTGTTTAGGACTACCATGAAACACTGTGTGCCCCTGATTTAGCCCTGTGCATTAAAAGGTTATTAATGGAGGTATAATGGATCTGTTTAAGTCATAAGTAAAGGGCCCATTTTAGAGTACAATAACCCTTTTAAAAAGAGGATTGAATGAAACATTCACACCAGGAGACCTCACGAGAACACATAAAACTGTTTTCGGACATTTTTTTCCTGCTGACCCTACATATGGATATGCCTGGAACTCTTTTTGAAGGTCAGAGGTTTGACATTGGACATTGGAATCATTGGTCCCCCCCCACCAACACACACACACACACACACACACCCCTCATGGGGATAGACAGATGTCCTGACATCCTCTGGGGAAAAAACAATGGTTGTTATGTACATTTAGCCCCCTTACTGTGAATTGATGAGAAAAAACATTGGTTCAAACACACACGCAGACACACACACACACACACACACACACACACAAACACATGCACACACGCACACACCTCCATCTTCCCGGAACCCTTTGCTCGTGTGTTGAGAAAAACAGCTCTTGGGAGACAGACCGAGAGAGACAGATATTTCATTAAAGGTAAATTACATTTTAAAACCCTTTATTTCTTAAAACAATTTACTACCGAAATGCCTACTATACAGACCTTTAAACGTGTTAGAATTATTTTAAAACTGTACTATGCAATATTGAAAATAAGATCACCACTTTATTCTAAGAATGTGAAATGGAGTAGATAGTAGAGATAATTATTTTTTTCAGCTTTTACTTCTTTCATCACATTCCCAGTGGGTCAGAAGTTTATATACACTCAATTAGTATTTGGTAGCATTGCCTTTAAATTGTTTAACTTGGGTCAAATGTTTCAGATAGCCTTCCTTCCACAAGCTTCCCACAATAAGTTGTGTGAATTTTGTCCCATTCCTCCTGACAGAGCTGGTGTAACTGAGTCAGGTTTGTAGGCCTCCTTGCTCGCACAAGTTTTTTCAGTTCTGCCCACAAATGTTCTATAGAATTGAGGTCAGGTCTTTGTGATGGCCACTCCAAAACACCTTGTTGTCCTTAAGCCATTTTGCCACAACTTTGGAAGTATGCTTGGAGTCATTGTCCATTTGGAAGACCCATATGCGACCAAGATTTAACTTCCTGACTGATGTCTTGAGAAGTTGCTTCAATATATCAACATAACTTTCCATCCTCCTGATGCCATCTATTTTGTGAAGTGCACCAGTCCCTCCTGCAGCAAAGCACCCCACAACATGATGCTGCTACCCCCGTGCTTCACGGTTGGGATGGTGTTCTTTGGCTTGCAAGCCTCCCCTTTTTCCTCTAAACATAACGATGAGCATTATGGCCAAACAGTTCAATTTTTGTTTCATCAGACCAGAGGACATTTCTCCAAAAAGTAAACAGTAGTCTGTTTTTTTATGGCGGTTTTGGAGCAGTGGCTTCTTCCTTGTTGAGCGGCCTTTCAGGTTATGTCGATATAGGACTCGTTTTACTGTGGATATAGATACTTTTGTACCCGTTTCCTCCAGCATCTTCACAAGGTCCTTTCCTGTTGTTCTGGGATTGATTTGCACTTTTCGCACCAAAGTACGTTCATCTCTAGGAGACAGAATGCGTCTCCTTCCTGAGCGGTAGGACGCCTGTGTTGTCCCATGGTGTTTATACTTGCATACTATTGTTTGTACAGATGAACGTGGTACCTTCAGGAGTTTCGAAATTGGATGAACCAGACTTGTGGAGGTCTACAATTTTTTTTCTGAGGTCTTGCCTGATTTCTTTTAATTTTCCAATGATGTCAAGCAAAGAGGCACTGAGTTTGAAGGTAGGCCTTGAAATACATCCGCAGGCACACCTCCAATTGACTCAAATTATGACAATTAGACTATCAGAAGCTTCTAAAGCCCATGACACCATTTTCAGGAATTTTCCAAGCTGTTTAAAGGCACAGTGAATTATAAGTGAAATAATCTGTATGTAAACAATTGTTGGAAAAATTACTTGAGTCATGCACAAAGTAGGTGTCCTAACCGACTTGTCAAAACGATAGTTTGTTAACAAGAAATGTGTGGAGTGGTTGAAAAATGAGTTTCAAGGACTCCAACTTAAGTGTATGCAAATTTACAACCTCAACTGTATAGTGTATGTGTTCTCTTGCCAACTCCATTGCGGTCTTTGTCAAGCCAAACATTTAGCATCGCCATGAGTGACAAGGAGTTGGCATGACAGAACAAACAGACTGGGACTGAAATGAGGAATGTGTGTGAGTGTGTGAGAGAGAGAGAGAGAGAGAGAGAGAGAGTGTTGTGGTGAGAACTGAATAGTGGAAGATCACTCTTCTCCTCCTCTGTGTTGCCATACCTTCTTATATTATTAAATATTATTATTATTATTAAATATTTATAATTTTTATGTTGCAGTCCCGGACAAGCACACCTGATTAAACTTGTCAACTATTAATCATCAAGCGTCAATGAGTTGAATCAGTTGAGTTTGCGTGCTGTTGGGGATTATTGAGGTCATGAGTTTAGAAACGTTGTAAGCATGGTGAGATAAGAGACATTATGTCAGACTAATTTGCATTTGAGAAGACATACTGTTAGAATGTTTTTCAATTTTTCACATGGTTGGGGTCATGAGAATTGTCATGTGCCAAAAAACTTTGGAAACCCCTGCCCCAGACATTCTTGTCTTGGATAGCGCCACTTGCATGTGTGTTGTGTGTCGTTGTCTTGTGTGTGTGCTCCTGTTGGTCACTATTTGGGATTGGGTGGTGGTGGTTGGGATTGTCTTCCTAGCCTCTTGGGGACGTTTTACAATTAGTGAGCTCGTTTTATAAATCATGAGCACATTTTACACCAATTCATGCACACGTTTTAGTCCTTCATGAGCTTGTTTTATAATTCTTGAGCTTGTTTAAAAAGAAATCTCATTCAACCTCACCTCCAGGGCTCTGTGGAGTACCATTCCTGCTGCCCAGTTTTTTTTGAGAGAATGTTTTGAGAGGGGGTTAAAAACATTCTCTCAATTAGGCTTTTCAGTTGAAACATAAATTAGTAAAAGATAACAAGCAAAGTGGGGATTGCATAATTTCCCCAATATAAATAACTTGCATGAATCTTTTTGCCTAAGTTATTATCCCAATGCCAAATATCAAGCGAGTGATCCCCCGCTTTGTATCAGCCTATCTCTGGATCTGAACATGCACATTATGGTGTGTGATGTTTGAGAATTCAAGTCTGTGCAATTACACCATTTGAATTCCACTGAGAGACTAATTTACTATGGTTGAATTCAGTGGAGGCTTCTCAGAGGAGGAAGGGGAGGACCATCCTCAGTGAATTTCATAAAAATAGTGAAACGGTAAAGTTATAATTTCTTGATAAAACTATACTAAATATTATCACGTCACCAAATAATTGATTAAAACACACTATTTTGCAGTGAAGTCCTACAGTAGCCTCAACAGCACTCAACAGGGTAGAACCATGGTGTAGCCATGTGTAACTGTAACTGCATTTTGATTGCAGTATAACTGCAGTATGCCTCAAATACTGCTTCCAAAATTACACCGACTGCAGTCCTCCTCTGGGTACATTGACTTCAATACAAAACCTAGGAGGCTCATGGCTCTCACCCCCTTCCATAGACTTACATAGGTTGGAGGTCATCCTCCGAAGGTTATCAGAGCTCTTGCAGCATACCACCCTGTATCCCACTGCTGACTTGCTTCTGAAGCTATCCCAATGCCCCAGGGAAGTGATTGGGGACATTTCCCTGTGTAAGGTGCTGTCTTTCGGGTGGGACTTTAAACGAGTGTCCTGAATCTCTGTGGTCACTAAAGATCCCATAGCACTTATCGTAAGAGTAAGGGTGTTAACCCCGGTGTCCTGGCAAAATTTCCAACCTGGCCCTCATACCATCATGGTCACCTAATCATTCCCAGCTTACAATTGGCTCGTTAGTTGAACAGTTAATTCATTACTTCCAAAATGAGAGCGAGAGAGATTTCAACATTTTAAAAAGTTTAAGTTTTTTTTATATTACCTTTATTTAACCAGGTAGGCAAGTTGAGAACAAGTTCTCATTTACAACTGTGACCTGGCCAAGATAAAGCAAAGCAGTTTGACACATATAACAACACAGAGTTACACATGGAGTAAAACAAACATACAGTCAATAACACAGTAGAAACATAAGTATTATACAATGTGAGCAAATGAGGTGAGATAAGGGAGGTAAAGGCAATAAATAGGCCATGGTGGAGAAGTAAATACAATATAGCAATTAAACACTGGAATGCTAGATTTGACAGTAGATGAGTGTGCAAAGTAGAAATACTGGGGTGCAAAGGAGCAAAATAAATAAATAAATACTGTAGGGGAAGAGGTAGTTGTTTGGGCTATTTATAGATGGGCTATGTACAGGTGCAATGATCTGTGAGCTGCTCTGACAGCTGGTGCTTAAAGCTAGTGAGGGAGATAAGTGTTTCCAGTTTCAGAGATTTTTGTAGTTCGTTCCAGTCATTGGCAGCAGAGAACTGGAAGGAGAGGCGGCCAAGGGAGGAATTGGCTGTGGGGGTGACAAGTGAGATATACCTGCTGGAACGCGTGCTACGGGTGGGTGCAGCTATGGTGACCAGAGAGCAGAGATAAGGCGGGGCTTTACCTAGCAGGGTCTTGTAGATGACCTGGAGCCAGTGGGTTTGGCGACGAGTATCAAAAGAGGGCCAGCCAACGAGAGCGTACAGGTCGCAGTGGTGGGTAGTATATGGGGCTTTGGTGACAAAACGGATGTCACTGTGATAGACTGCGTCCAATTTGTTGAGTAGGGTGTTGGAGGCTATTTTGTAAATGACATTGCCGAAGTCGAGGATCAGTAAGATGGTCAGTTTTATGAGGGTATGTTTGGCAGCATGAGTGAAGGATGCTTTGTTGTGAAATAGGAAGCCAAATCTTAGATGTATCTTTCTAAGTCAGAACCGTCCAGAGTAATGATGCTGGACAGGCGGGCAGGTACAGGCAGCTATCGGTTGAAGAGCATGCATTTAGTTTTACTTGTATTTAAGAGCAGTTGGAGGCCACGGAAGGAGAGTTGTATGGCATTGAAGCTCGTCTGGAGGGTTGTTAACACAGTGTCCAAAGAAGGGCGAGAAGTATACAGAATGGTGTCATCTGCGTAGAGGTGGATCAGAGACTCACCAGCAGCAAGCGCGACATCATTGATATATACATAGAAGAGAGTCGGCCCAAGAATTGAACCCTGTGGCACCCCCATAGAGACTGCCGTAGGCCAGGACAACAGGCCCTCAGATTTGACATACTGAACTCTATCAGAGAAGTAGTTGGTGAACCAGGCTAGGCAATCATTTGAGAAACCAAGGCTGTTTAGTCTGCCGATGAGGATGTGGTGATTGACAGAGTCGAAAGCCTTGGCCAGTTCAATGAATACGGCTGCACAGTATTGTTTCTTATCGATGGCAGTTAAAATATCATTTAGGACCTTGAGCATGGCTGAGGTGCACCCATGACCAGCTCTGAAACCAAATTGCATAGCGGAGAAGGTACGGTGGGATTCGAAATGGTCGGTAATCTGTTTGTTAACTTGGCTTTCGAAGACCTCTAGAAGGCTGGGTAGGATAGATATAGGTCTGTAGCATTTTGGGTCAAGAGTGTCCCCCCACTTTGAAGAGGGGGATGACCGCAGCTGCTTTCCAATCTTTGGAAATCTCAGACGACACGAAAGAGAGGTTGAACAGGCTAGTAATAGAGGTTGCAACAATTTCGGCAGATAATTTTAGAAAGATAATGTCCAGATTGTCTAGCCCGGCTGATTTGTGGGGGTCCATATTTTGCTGCTTTTTCAGAACATCAGCTGACTGGATTTGGGAGTTGGAGAAATGGGGAATGCTTGGGCGAGTTGGTGTGGGGGGTGCAGTGCTGTTGACTAGGGTAGGGGTGGCCAGGTGGAAAGCATGGCCTGCTGTAGAAAAATGCTTATTGAAATTCTCAATTATAGTGGATTTATCGGTTGTGACAGAGTTTCCTATCCTCAGTGCAGTGGGCAGCTGGGAGTAGGTGCTCTTATTCTCCATGGACAATGTTCCAGAACTTTTTTGAGTTTGTGTTGCAGGAAGCACATTTCTGCTTCAAAAAGCTAGCCTTGGCTTTTCTAACTGCCTGTGTATATTGGTTTCTAACTTCCCTGAAAATGTGCATTTCACAGGGGCTGTTCGATGCTAATGCAGAACGCAACAGGATGTTTTTGAGTTGGTTAAGGGCAGTCAGGTCTGGAGAGAACCAAGGGCTATATATGTTCCTGGTTCTAAATTTCTTAAATGGGGCATGCTTATTTAAGATGGTGAGGAAGGCATTTAAAAAAAATAACCAGGCATCCTCTACTGACGAGATAAGGTCAATATTCTTCCAGGATACCTGGGCCAGGTCGATTAGAAAGGCCTGCTCGTTGAAGTGTTTCAGAGAGCGTTTGATAGTTATAAGTGGAGGTTGTTTGACCGCTGACCCATTACAGATGCATGCAATGAGGCAGTGATCGCTGAGATCTTGGTTGAAAACAGCAGAGGTGTATTTAGAGGGCAAGTTGGTTAGGATGATATCTATGAGGGTGCCCGTGTTTATGGCTTTGGGGTTGTACCTGGTAGGTTCATTGATCATTTGTGTGAGATTGAGGGCATCAAGCTTAAATTGTAGAATGACCGTGGTGTTAAGCATGTCACAGTTTAGGTCACCTAGCAGCACGAGCTCTGAAGATAGATGGGGGGCAATCAGTTCACATATGGTATCCAGAGCACAGCTGGGGGCAGAGGGTGGTCTATAGCAGGTGGCAACAATGAGAGACTTGTTTTTAAAGAGGTGGATTTTTAAAAGTAGACGTTCAAATTGTTTGGGTACATACCTGGATAGTACGACAGAACTCTGCAGGCTATCTCTGCAGTAGATTGCAACACCGTCCCCTTTGGCCGTTCTATCTTGTCTGGAAATTTTGTAGTTAGGGATGGAGATTTCAGAGTTATTGGTGGTCTTCCTAAGCCAGGATTCAGACACGGCAAAGACATCCGGGTTGGTAGTAGATGCTAAAGCAGTGAATAAAACAAACTTAGGGAGGAGGATTCTAATGTTACATGCATGAAACCAAGGCTTTTACGGTTACAGAAGTCATCAAAAGAGAGCGCCTGGGGAGTGGAGTGGAGCTAGGAGTGGAGCTAGGCACTGCAGGGCCTGGATTCACCTCTACAATCCCAGATTAACAGAGGAGGAGTAGGATAAGGGTACGGCTTAAAGCTATGAGAATTGAACGTCTAGGACATCCGGAACAGAGAGTAAAAGGAGCAGGTTTCTGGGGGCGATAAAATAGATTCAAGGTATAGTGTACAGACAAAGGTATGGTAGGATGTGAATACAGTGGAGGTACACCTAGGCATTGAGTGATGGTGAAAGAGATATTGTCTCTAGAAACATCATTGAAACCAGGTGTTGTCATCGCATGTGTGGGTGGTGGAACTGAAGGGTTGGATAAGGTATAATGAGCAGGGCTAGAGGCTCTACCGTGAAATAAGCCAACAAACACTAACCAGAACAGCAATGGACAAGGCATATTGATATTAAGGAGAGGCATGCTTAGCCGAGTGATCGTAGGGGTCCAGTGAGTAGTGAGGTTGGTTGGGGTCACAGCGATTCAGACAGCTAGCCGAGCCATGGATAGCAAGCTAGCAGAAGATGGCGGTCTGTTTTTAGCCACCCCGTGCGTTTCTTTCGGTAGATTAGTGGGGCTCCGTGTGGTAAAGGGGACCAATCCAATTGTCAAAATAGTTATAGTTAGAGTGGCCCAAGAAGATTGTTTGATAGACCTGTTCAGATAGCAGCCGATATGCTCAAGACAGCTAACGATTAGCGGGCCACAGTTAGCAGATGGGCGTTCAGTTTACGTCGCGATGGAGGGGCCAGTTGAATAACTCCCTCGGGCAGATAACCTCAGTTTTCTAGTCGTGAAGCCCCGGTGGGGCTCCGCATCGGCAGTAAAAACAGGTCCGGATAGGTGATTGTAGCCCAGGAGTGGCTGATGGAGCTCTTCAGCTGGCTAGCTCCAGGATAATTGGTGTTTGCTCCGGAATCGACGTTAGCCAATAGCCAATAGCTAATTAGCTGCAAGATCCAGGTGTAAATGTCCAGAGCTTGCGGTAGAAATCCGGGGATATGGTGAGAAAATAGGTCGGTATGCTCTGGTCTGAGTCGCGTTCTACAAAACTGCTGATAGCTTTCCGAGCTAAAGGATAGCTGATGACCGCTAGCCGTGGTTAGCTGAATACTAAAGTTAGCTGGTGAGATGGCTAACTTCTGGCTAGCTTCTGTTGTGGATTTCGGATACGAGGTGAATAATACTTTTGAAAAAAAAACAGATCCGCACCTCATTTGGTGAGGCGGGTTGCAGGAGAGTGTTTAGATGTTTAGTTTTTAGGAGAAAAAAAAATATATAAATATATATATTTTCACTTACTTAGCTAGCAAATGCAACTAGCTAGTTAGTTATATTAGCTATGTTGACTATGATGTTACTTTAGCTAATATGGTGACAATATAAGCTGTGTGTAGCAGTTATGATATGGTTTGGCTTGGAAAGGTTTTTTCGCCTGGTCACAATATGTTGTGCATTGAAGTTCACAAGCGAAGGGAAAAGGTGAGAGAAGGAGAACGCGAGAAGAAATACAATGTGGCTGCTATTAAATTTAACTGTGTTTACGCGGGATCAGGGGTATATTCATTCTGCCGATTTCTGTTTGAAAAACATTTCTTAAACGGAAGCAAACATACCTGAATTTGTCTTATAGAAACTCGTTTGCAACTGTTGGACTAATGATGTAACGCTCAATGAGTGAATGGGTGTGGAGTCAGGCGCAGAGAGCAAAGGATGCGGGAAAAAACACGCTTTAATGTCCAAAATAAAAAATAAAAAAATAGTTATACCCAACACAGGTGTAACTATTCACTACAATAAGTACCCTTAGGTAAAAATGCCAGGACAGCGAGAAAACCCAACAAAAGGCCTCTCACAAATACAGAAGAACAAGCCCGCACAAACAGAAGCGGGCTAAACAAACTTAAATAACACCACCCTAACAACCAAACAATGAACAGGTGAAAACAATTAGACAAAACCAAACGAACACGGAACAAAGGATCGGTGGCAGCTAGTAGACCGGCGACACGACCGCCGAGCGCCACCCGAACAAGAAGGGGAGCCACCTTCGGTAATATTCGTGACAGTACCCCCCCTGACCCGGGGGCCGAGGCGCAGGGCGATCCGGATTGAGGCGATGGAACTCTCTCAACATAGATGGATCCAGAATATCCCCCACCGGGACCCAGCACCTCTCCTCCGGACCGTACCCCTCCCAGTCAACGAGGTACTGCAGGCCCCCCTGGTCTTGAGTCCAGAATAGCTTGTGTACGCCGGGGAACCCTTGATATCCAGAGGGGGCGGAGGGACCTCCGGAACCTCACCTTCCTGCATGGGACCAACTACCACCGGCCTGAGGAGAGACACATGAAACGAGGGGTTAAGGCGATAATACGAAGGAAGTAATAATCGATAACAAACCTTGTTTATTCTCCTCAGGACTTTAAATGGCCCTACACACCGCGGACCCAGCTTCCGGCAGGGCAAGCGGAGGGGAAGGTCGGGTCGAGAGCCAGACCCTGTCCCTCGGTGCAAACACGGGGGCCTCACTGCGGTGATGGTCAGCGCTCTTCTTCTGCCGTCCACTCGCCTGACGTAATGACTCCTGGACGGTCCTCCAGGTCTCCTTAGAGCGCTGCACCCAGTCCTCCACCGCAGGAGCCTCGGTCTGGCTCTGATGCCATGGTGCCAGGACCAGCTGGTACCCCAACATGCACTGAAACGGTGACATGTTGGTAGAGGAGTGGCTTAGTGAATTCTGGGCCATTTCAGCCCAGGGGATGTATCTCGCCCACTCCCCTGGCCGGTCCTGGCAATACGACCGCAGAAACCTACCCACCTCCTGGTTCACTCTCTCCACTTGCCCATTACTCTCCGGGTGATACCCCGAGGTCAGGCTGACCGAGACCCCCAGACGTTCCATAAATGCCCTCCACACTCAGGAGGTAAACTGGGGAGCCCGATCAGAAACAATATCATCGGGCACCCCGTAGTGCCGGAAGACATGGGTGAAAAGAGCCTCCACAGTCTGCAGGGCCGTAGGGAGAACGGGCAACGGGATAAGACGGCAGGACTTAGAGAACCGATCCACAATGACCAGGATCGTCGTGTTTCCCTGAGAGGGGGGAAGGTCAGTAAGAAAATCCACCGATAGATGGGTCCACGGCCGTTGTGGAACAGGGAGGGGTTGTAACTTCCCTCGTGGCAGGTGCCTAGGAGCCTTACTCTGGGCGCACAGCGAACAGGAGAAGACATAGAATCGCACATCCCTCACCAAGGTGGGCCACCAGTACTTCCCCCTAAGACCTCGCACTGTCCTTGAAATACCCGGGTGACCCAACGAGGGTAGACTATGAACCCATCGAATCAATTGATCACGAACAGCAAGTGGCACATACCTACGACCCTCCGGACACTGTGGAGGCGCAGGTTCCTCCCTTAGCGCCCGCTCGATGTCCGCGTCCACCTCCCATACTACTGGTGCCACCAGCTTAGCCGCCGGAATGATGGGAGTAGGATCGATGGACCGGTCCTCAGTGTCATAGTGGCGGGACAGCGCGTCGGCCTTAGTGTTGAGGTAACCTGGTCGATACGAGATTGTAAAACGAAATCTGGTGAAATACATGGCCCACCTTGCCTGACGAGGATTCAGTCTCCTAGCTGATCGGATATACTCCAGGTTACAGTGGTCAGTCCAGATGAGGAAAGGGTGCTTAGCCCCCTCAAGCCAGTGTCTCCACAACTTCAGGGCCTTAACCATAGCCAACAACTCCCTGTCCCCCACATCATAATTCTTCGAAAAAAAAGCACAGGGGCGGAGCTTCGGTGGCGTACCCGAGCGCTGTGAGAGCACCGCTCCAACCCCAGCCTCGGATGCGTCCACCTCTACTATGAACGCCAAAGAAGGGTCCGGATGCGCCAACACCGGCGCCTCGGTGAACAGCGCCTTCAACCTACGGAAAGCTCCGTCTGCCTCTGTTCACCACTGCAAACGCATCGGCCCCCCCTTCAGCAGTGAGATAATAGGAGCTGCTACCTGACCAAAACCCCGGATAAACCTCTGGTAGTAATTGGCAAACCCTAAGAACCGCTGCACCTCCTTTACCGTGGTCGGAGTCGGCCAATTACGCACGGCCTTGACGCGATCACCCTCCATTACCACCCCCGAGCTGGAAATGCTATAACCCAGGAAGGAAACGGCTCGTTTGGAAAGCTCACATTTCTCCGCCTTCACAGGTCATGCTCCAGCAGTCGCCCAAGAACCTTGCGCACCAGAGACACATGCGCGGTGCGTGTAGCGGAGTAGATCAAAATATCGTCAAATATACACCACCACACCCTGTCCGTGCAGGTCTCTGAGAATCTCGTCAACGAAGGATTGAAAGATAGCTGGAGCATTCTTTAACCCGTACGGCATGACGAGGTACTCATAATGGCCAGATGTGGTACTAAACACGTTTTTCCACTCATCTCCCTCCCGAATACGCACCAGATTATACGCGCTCCTGAGATCCAGTTTCGTGAAGAACTGCGCTCCGTGAAATGATTCCACTGCCGTAGCGATGAGAGGTAGTGGTTTCCGTGATGGAATTGAGACCTCAATAATCAATACACGGATGCAAACCACCATCCTTTTTCTTCACAAAAAAATTAACTTGAGGAGACGGGTGACATGGAGGGCCGAATGTACTCCTGTCCCAGAGCTTCTGTGACATATGTCTCCATAGCCAACGTCTCCTCCTGGAATAAAGGATACACATGACTCCTGGGGAGTGCAGCGTTTACCTGGAGGTTTATCACGCAATCCCCCTGTCGATGGGGTGGTAATTGGGTCGCTTTCTTTTTACTGAAAGCGATAGTCAAATCGGCATACTCAGCGGGAATGCGCACGGTGGAAACCTGGTCTGGACTCTCCACCGTTGTCGCACCGATGGAAACTCCTACACACCTGCCTGAACACTCATCAGACCACCCCTGGAGAGCTCCCTGTTTCCACGAAATCGTCGGATTGTGAATAGCCAGCAAGGGAATCCCCAGCACCACCGGAAACGCAGGTGAATCGATTAGGAACAGACTAATCCGCTCCTTATGATTCCCCTGCGTAATCATCTCCAAAGGAATTGTGGCCTCCCTGACCAGCCCTGACCCTAACGGTTGACTATCTAAAGAGTGCACGGGGAAAGGGGGTTCTACCTTAACTAACGGAATCCTCAACCTCTGAGCGAGTCCACGATCTATAAAGTTCCCAGCTGCGCCTGAATCGACTAGCGCCTTATGCTGGAGAGAGGGAACAAATTTAAGGAAACAAATTATTAAGAACATGTGACCAACAGGAAACTCTGGGAGAGTGTGGTGCTGACTCATCTGGGGTAACCGAGGAGTGTTCTGCCTGCCCTCTCGATGAACTCCTCCAGCACCGACCTGAAGTGTGCCCTCTCCGGCCACAACTGGTACAGGAGGAGCCTCCTCCTCCGATCTCCCTAGATGCGGCCCCTCCTAGCTCCATCGGTATAGGAGCAGGAGGGTCAGGAGGTGTAACTAACAGGACCCTTTCAGAACGTCCGCGAGAAGCTAGCAGATGGTCTAACCGGATCGACAGGTCTATCAGTTCATCCAGGCTGAGCGTAGTGTCCTGATAAGCCAGCTCCCTGCGGACGTCCTCTCTCAGGCTACACCTGTAATGGTCTATCAGGGACCTGTCGTTCCACCCCACCCAGCCAAGGTCCGGAAATCTAGCGCGCGAAGTCCTGCGTTCTCCTTGTCCCCTGCTGGAGATGGAACAACCTCTCACCCTCCCGGAAATCTAGCGAAGTCCTGCGCGCTCCTTGTCCCCTGCCGGAGATGGAACAACCTCTCACCCTCCGCAGGTGTCGCTTCTTTTCCCCAGTGTATTTATCCCTATGTTTCCTGTCTCTCTGTGCCAGTTCGTCTTGCATGTTCCAAGTCAACCAGCGTTTTTAACCTGTACTCCTGCCTTTGCTATTCTCCGTTTTCTAGTCCTCCCGGTTTTGACCTTTGCCTGTTCTGGATTCTGTACCTGCCTGCCTGACCATTCTGCCTGCCTTGACCTCAACCTTTTGCCTGTCCACAACCATTCTCTTGCCTACTCCTTTTTGGATTATTAAACATTTTAAACTCCAACCATCTGCTGTAACGATCGTCGCTGGAATGAGACCAAAGCTCAGCGTGGAAATTGTTCCTATTTAATGTTCACAAAACAACACTCAAACAAAATGACAAAACGGAGAAAACAAAAGCGCACAGTTCTGTCAAAGAAAACAACCTAAACAGAAAACAATCACCCACAAAACACAGGTGGGAAAATGCTACCTAAGTATGATTCTCAATCAGAGACAACGAACGACACCTGCCTCTGATTGAGAACCATACTAGGCCAAACACATTGAAAAAATAACATAGACTACCCACTACTTCATTCCTCCAAGCTAACATGTCATCCTGGTTCCCGCCATACCCTAGCCTTCCTTCAACAAAGTTTCTGGTGGCCCACAATGGTTCCTAACGTCTCTGCCTTGAAGCACTGAAGCAGAGAACATTAAAATAATCATTAAAAATAATTGGGGAATCATCCAAAGTGATATGCTACTACACCAAGTCTTTCCTGAGCCACCAGTCATAAGCTTTAAGAGATGTCCTACCCTAAATGACAAATTAGTCCACAGTTATCTTCTGGGTGACTCTCAAAAAACTTGTCTTGACCACAAACCCAAGGGCTCTTTTAAATGTAACCATTGCAACCATTGCAGTAATATTGTACAGAAGAAGTATTTTGTTGACACAGCTTCCTAAATGGAGTATTACGTCAAGCATTTCATTAACTGCAAAACCACTCATGTCATCTATAGATTGGAATGTCCACAGTGCAAGGTGTTCTACATTGGACGGACAAAGAGACGCCTTCAAGAACGCTTAGCGGAACACAAGTATGCCATACGGGTAGGCAATGAAGACTACCCCATGGCTAAGCACTACAAGTCCCTACACCATGGCAAGGCACTACAAGTCCCTACACCATGGCAAGGCACTACAAGTCCTTACACCATGGCAAGGCACTACAAGTCCCTACACCATGGCAAGGCACTACAAGTCCCTACACCATGGCAAGGCACTACAAGTCCCTACACCATGGCAAGGCACTACAAGTCCCTACACCATGGCAAGGCACTACAAGTCCCTACACCATGGCAACCCTGCCTCCCTACAACCTATGGGTATTGATCATGTCCCGGCCTCTATTAGAAAAGGAGACCGTCTTAAACAGCTAAACCAAAGGGAAAGTTTTGGGATTTACAAACTACAGGCCACTAAATACCCTGGTTTAAATGAAGATATGGATTTCTCACCCTTCCTGTAGGGTCGTGATGGGTCCATTTGCTGTCATCTAGTGGACATTTTGCTCAATTACCCTCAGCTATGGTTAGACTGTTGTTCATGTTTTGCTGTGTTCTAGTGTACTATAGAATGTATTGCTTTCTTATTCTTGACACTTCTCCCAGTCATATTTAAGGTTAGAACTACCTTTTAGTGTTCTGATACTTCTAGCTTAGAGTTGTATTTTTATGATAACATAGCTACACTATTTCACCTTTTAATGTGTATAGTATTGCTTACTAGGTGTGTCCAATCAATTGTGTAACCACTCCCTCTTCCAATTAAGGCTAATTGAAAAGCTGTTCAAAAGAGGACATTGTATTCTTTTTTTATTGTACTCCCCGACGAAGGCCATGCTGCCGAAACGCGTCGGTTTTTAGAAACGTTGTTTCTATTGAACATGCCATACTAATAAAGGCATTTTAATCAAGTATATGAAGAGTGCCTTGGTCCTCCTTTCTTTTTGATGACCAATTTACCCCTTTTACCAAAGAGCACCTTCTATCTACCAAAATGTACTACTGTGTACCTTAGTAGCGCTTCCCTTCCTCCTCTTTCTACTAGGGACATACTAGGTATTCATATCCCAAAGGAAATAAATTCTCTCACTACAATACATTTTAATAGAAAGTTGGCAAAAACAGATAAGATCTTTCACGTTTCAGGGTCACCTGTACCTCTACAGATATCAACATGAAAAGATTGAATGGTCCCCTTCATATCCTAAAGGGGAAGTATGAACTTTACTGAAATCGCCAAATGTGCAATCTTAAATCATCACAGAAAGGGAAACAAATGGCATCACCATAGTCTCTAGGCCATGCCGAGTTCAAGGAGATGCCCTACTTGACCTTAGCTTGCTCGGTCTGACCACAGCGAATGTGCAAATAGTATGCCCGGAATGCCCTGACTAGTAGTGATGGATTGATGCTTTGGACATATTGCGGCCTCTGGGTCACACAGAGACACACCGTTTTCTTTGGGCTCATCAGGGGGAGGTTCGGGGTGGATAAGCCACAGAGTTGTTCTAGCTGTGCTCGCTGCTTCATGTAGTCTGACACATCCGAGTTTCTCCCTAAGGATAACATGGGTTTACAGGTTATGCTCTAACTCTGCTTCTGTGCAGGACATTTTGCAACCACATGTGGGGCCAACCTGGCTACTGAGGACAACTTTGTGCTGCCCTGTTGGGTTTCCCTAACTGGGCATGTGGAACAGCCCTTCATTAACCCATATGGGCCCCACATGGAAATATTGACTGTGCTTTCACCACGCAACCATTGATCCACAATACACACACACACACACACACACACACACACACACACACACACACACACACACACACACACACACACACACACACACACACACACACACACACACACACACACACACACACACACACACACAACCTTTCAAAAGTTTTGGGTCACTTATAAAATGACATCAAATAGAACAGAAATACAGTGTAGACGCTGTTAATGTTATGAATGACTATTGTAGCTGGAAACGGAAGATTCTTTATGGAATATCTACATAGGCGTTGTTGTGTCTTTGGGTTTGAGTGAAAGAGCGGAAAGACTTGAGGAACAAAGGGTGAAGCTATGTCTCTATCGGGCCGTAGACAGCTACTCTATCGTAAATACAAAATATTATGCATTCTAAATTACCGCCCATTTGGAAAAGGAAAATTCATTAAATATTTACTCTGAGCTGCGCTTCAATAGGTTGGTGATAGATGGAAGGCCGTGTTTCCCAACAGAGTCCTTTGTCCTTTGAAGAGAGTGGTGGTGAACGGGATACGTTGTAGTGTCATCGTTGTGTGGTAGACGGGATACGTCGTCCGTCCTTTCCTAGCCCACGTTTACAGCTGCTGTTGCTAACTCAACGGCTAGGATGTCTCACTTCTTTAGTGAATAATATTTCAAAGTTCATACCATTCACAACCAAAGCTCACGCTGAGGTTGGCTTAGTTCTGTAGTTGACATGTTAGTCCTTTTTAACGTATGGACCGTCGTCCTCATGTCCTCGGAACAGAAGGTTACATTTTCGTCAAGGGCTTATATAGTGGAGGGAGAGAAGGGTGTGTTTCATAGTTTATAACCCATGTCTCTTCACAGGGGTGGGCCACTGATTGAGCAGAGCTCTAACCTTATGAAAACCCAATTCTCTAATTTGGAAGCTAAAATTACATTTAATCTTTTCACAAATAGTTTCATATTCAATCATTTAAATTGCACAACAATTCCATGTGAATCTGATAACTAGAATGTGTAGACTTTCCCAGATACAGTTTATGTCGTCCTGTCATCAGTCATAATGTCTCAGATGACAACCGAACTGACATCATATTCCTTAAGTACCATCGCATATGCTCAACTGGTTCTATTACCGAAATATGGTAAGGTTCCCCCCACTTGTTTGATGTTCCCAGACTCTCTATGTTTAACAAAGGTTATACAAGAGTCCTTAAGTAGAGTCAAGAGAGAGAGGGGAAAAATATATTTATGGGGGGGTCATAAACCTTACCCACAAGCCAACGTCATGACAGTCCCCCCATGTTGGGTTCAATCTTGCGATTAACCTGCATGTTGCAAATCAACATAAAAATGACCGTGGGTTGTCCTGGTTGTGGACCATCGTTGTGGCCCCCATCTGGTGGTCAACCCGGGTAGGGTTTCTGTGAATAAAGATGTCTGTTCCATGGCTGGGCAGCAGATGTCCAGTTGGTTATCGCTGTTGCAGTCCCCCCTCTGGTGGTCGACCCGGGTAGGGTGTCTGCAAATGAAGAAGTCCGCTCCATGGCAAGGCAGCGGATGTCCGGATTGGGATCGCCGTTCCGGACTCGTCGTCTGGTCGTCCACACTTGAAGATCTGGGCAGTAATTTAGGCAGATGTTAACAACGCACACACACACACTCATGAAAAATATCATTACATTTCTTCCCAAATGAGTGGCGTTGTGACACTAACTGGTGGTTGTATGGGGGAGTTGTTTATGGCTCTATCATTTTCTACGTGCTGAAGAAAATTAAACAAAATGACTGAAAGCATAAACAAAACAAAATATAGTTATGCCACCTTAATCATCTAATTGGACTGTATTCTATCTACGTCCATGGTCTTGGCAAAATTACCCTATCATTGCATTGTCTAATGTCATATCTAGGCTTTCCTAATTTGCGGGGTGTTGCTTAGGGTACTATCCTAAGTTGATAACTATATGATAAGTCTACAGCTGTAAGGCACTAGTTTTGGGCATGACCTATGGACTTCTGAGAATAAAACTGGTGAGTGCTGTAGCTGTAGAGTTAAAGGCCTCAAAATAAATGTTCAACTTTTCTAAGGCTGGTATTTTGCTCAGACCCTTAAGTGATCCTAGCATAAACCCTAATTGGATGTTCTGTTTTGCATGTGAGTTTATGCTTACGCAAGCGCACATGTCAAGGGAAGGAAACCAAGTATACTGGAAGATTACAACTTGTTCAGAATGAGTCTGATGTAGTCAGGTAATTTTCAGGTCAATGCCTAGAGGTCAGTCAGAATTGGTGTCGAGGGAGTCTGCTGTGGTTTAACTACCCAGTCACTGTCTTCCACTATTGTAGTGGCGGTAGGTATGAAGAAGTCTACTTCATAGCTATGTTATCCACGGAGGAGCTAACCTCATGAAGAAAGTACTCTTTAGTATTGGACCAGTCATACGTGGTGTGATCATGGTTCATGACTTCTAATAACTTTTCTCCTGAATGGAGGGTTCTATTTATTAGTGGCGTGTGTTAACCATTGGAAGAGTGCAATGGTGATTCCCTTCCCCGTGTTTCACTCTGAGTGACTCCTATGTCGCTATTATCAATAGCAATTTAACTTGTGAAGTTACTAATCCTCTTACTGAGTGTTGATGGACTGACTGTGGTATTGGTACTGGTACTCAAGGGGTCCAGTTTTCCTACCGATTTATTCTGAAATGTTATCCTATACATGATTAGAACATTTTACTAGTTGTCTTGTAGTGGCTACTACACATGGCAAGGAATGAATATTGTTGCCATTTGTTTTGGAGGTGGACAAGTCCACTGGACTTCCTTTACGACCAGTGTGGTACACCTCAGTACTATCTTAGATGTGTTCTAAGATAATCCCCGTCTGGGGGCCTGTCTGCTCCTCACTGTTCTCAAAGGGGAGTTTACAACTAGATTTGATTTATGCTCTGGCGTCCTCATACGGTGATGTCCATAGTCTCGACCCACGCACCGGCCATGATAAGGCTCATCATGGGTCTGGGCTGCTATTCCCCCCCTTTGTGTCTCGGGACCCCCCCACCATCGGGTAGTGTTGGTGTCCGAGGCGCAAACGAAAAGTTCGGACCCTATGTACGAATTGTCAGTGGCCGCGTTATTATGAGAAGCAACCTCCTCAGTACCTGCAAACTGAGACGAGGATATCGGTCTGTAATATCGCAAAGTGTTTCACCAGTGGGAGTCATCGGGTCAGTTGCTGGACTGACACCATTAGTGTCATTGTAAGGGTTGACAGTCCCCACAAAGCGGAAGGTGTATCTTCGGAAACAGAGTAAACTCTGCGTATCAATGTTTTTCTTGCTGAGACGGCTGCAGTGCTTGCGGAAGTGTCCGAAGGGCAAGAGAAGTTCATCTCAACTACCGTATTGCATGGAGGGAAGTTGCTCAATCATAGAGACAGCTAGCTCAAAATCATGAAAAGAATGGTCAATCAGATTAGCTGACGGAATGTGTTGAGATATCGTAATGTCTACTTTTATTGGATTCTGCACCAAGAGATTTGTAAACGTCTTTTTCCCAAGGGGTGCTTTTGACAGATACCCCTCGTGAATGACTGCATTGCAGCTAGCATTAGGGGAAGGCAGTGTAGTTGGTGGAGAAGGTACTGTAGCCTGTGACCATACCTGGTTGGTTTTCCAATCCATCAATGGGAGTAACCGATCCATCAAGTCTGCTCCAAGTAGCAGGTGTACAGTTTCGAGGCTGGTAACATACACAGGGTGGACAAGCGATGTGTCCTGGAAGTGTAGTTTCAGCAAGACTCTCAATGTGAGAGGCGAGGTAGTCTGAGTGACCCCTCGAAGTGTAGTGTCTCATCGTTTCACTTTTAACCAACATTTAGTTGGCTTCAAATCTCTTTTGAGATCATCGAACAATGTTTGAGAGATGAGTGATATTATCACACCCGAATCAATTAGCGCATGACAAGTTAAGCAGTCCTCCAGGACTGTTTCCAGGTCTGGTTGTTTCGATTCGTGTTTAGTGGACATATTCCCCACAAAGTGGAGTGGTCGTTCACAATGACCTGATGTGTCATTTCTGTTCAAGGTGGAAGCAGATCGACTTTTCAGATTTTGAGTGGGCTTGGCTTTAACGAAGCGTTTGACCTTTTTCTTCTCAACCTTTGTATCAGAGTCTATAGACAAATCCCGTGGGCTTGTTTCTTGATCAAGGCCCTGGATAGGGTCTCGAGTAAGAGCGGGAGAGATTTGAATTTTAACGTCAATGCTATGGGTGTTAATTCCTGCGGACCTGGTGTCCGGTAATTCCCCATCTAGTCCTTGTGACTTATCTTTTACCCTTTTCTCAAATGTTTCTCACTTTAGTTCTTCACGTAGTGGAACTTCTGGAGAACATTGGTCTACGTTTTGATCATCCTTCAACCCTTTGTTACCCTTGTGCTCTGACACTTGGTGTGGGTTGGGTGCAGGAACGTAGCGAACAGGTCGATTGTAGCGGTAGTCATTTTGATGGCGACGTACTTTACAGTTATTTCGACCGCGGAGGTAATTGGAATCATGGTTTCGTGGTAGAAACTGTTGTTGTGCATCATCTCTCAACGCTCCAATACCTGAGAATGCACCCTCTAACTGGAATGAGTGCTCCTGGTCAAACTTCAAAACCGAGTGGTTAGGGCTCTTAGCGTTGTGAACTTTTGATGCCTCAAAAGCTGTGCTTGCAAGCTTTCTGAGTTGTGAGATAGGCAAGCCAACGTGGGCTGCAGGGCCCAAGTAGGTAATGAAGGTGGGATACATGTTCGACAAGAATATTTGTTTGAATGGTAACAGCTCTTCCATTCCTGTTTCAGTGAGTAGGCCAAAGTAAGCTGAACGAAGCCTATGATAGTACGCTTGTGGGTGTTCGTTCCGAGCTTGTTTGACCGTGTTAGCCAGCGAGCTATCGTGTTTGTGAGTCGCAGAACCACTGAATTCTAATTTCAAAGCTGTGGCAAGTTTAGCGTAGTCATTTAGCACGTGTTGCTGTTGTAGGCGAATGAACCTCGTCACGTGTCTATTCGACGTTCGCTTCAACAGGTAAACCCTGTCAGAACCCGTAGTGTTCGAGTAGCCACCCAACGCGTCCTCTATCTCAGCTAGGAACATCTTAGTATCATTTGGCTGACCTGGATTGGGGTCAAAGGCAGGGAATTCTTGATAAGTTTGTCAAGGTATTCCATGTCAAGCGGGTGGAGAGGGTTGGCTTCATCCTGTGGGGAAATTGGGGCCGAAAGGCCAAGAGGAGAAGCCGAGATTTGGCTTTGTTGGCCAAGAGGCGCCATATTACTCAGTGCCGAATGGCCAAGAGGAGAAGACTGAGGGACACATGATGTAGGCAAAGTCTGAAACCTATAGTCTTCACTCCTGTGAGTACCGGGCTCCGGTTGCTTGGATGGATAGTCACGCTGTGGAGCGTGACCATTCTGGGCTTCCTCCAGATGGTACCTAAGGATGGTATTCTGCTGCATTGCAGAGTCCACTTGAGCACTTAGAGTACTGATTTTGGACACGTGAGTGTCGCACTTGCTCCTTTTGTTCTCAAACTTATCTGTCATGGTTTGCAGATAGAGGTCTTGAGTACGGAGCGAGAGATTCAGTGATGAGATTTCTTGCGCTTGCTTAGAAATCAAAATTCCCATCTTCATCACCCGAGTTCTCTCATCATTCATTTGGTCAGCGACTTCAATGAGTTCTGCTGATTTGTCATCCAACTTGGTCACATCAACAATGTGTTCATTAACTGATCGTCTTTGGTCTGCAGCGTTTTGAGTAGAACCGTGTTACTCTGAGTAATGTTCAACAAAACTGCCAAATGTTATCAAATTGCACGCTCCTGTTTGTAGATAACTCAACAGATTTATCTAGTTTGAAGTGGACTACATCGTATTTAGTTTCGGCTAAATCGAGTTGTTGCTGGAGACAACGATTTTGTTGAAGAGTTTGTGCTCGTTCATCGTCATAAGTATTTGCAATTACTTTTAATTGTTCTGATTTCAAACGCAGCTCCACGACTAGCGGAATGTTTTTATTTCCTGTTTTGTCAATAGTTGCTCAGTTCTCTCCACCTGTGCCCTCATGTTAGCGATATCTTGCACGTGCTTCAGCTGTGCACGGTGGTATTGGACCGATGCCAATTTTTGATGGCGATACATAAGTGTTAAAGTGGAGAGAATCGTCACAAAGCCTGTGTTTGATGGTTGATTTTGAAGAGCGTTGTTCGCAATTTCAGCTGTTTTTTCGCTAATGGCATAATTAGGGATGGTATCGCTGCTGAGGTCAGAGATCAATCCTTTTATCGGTGGAGGTTCACTAATTAGCGGAGGAGTGGTGACCACCTCCTTTGATAGCTTGCACATTATTTAAAAAATGTAGAGGAAAAACGTTCCTTTTTTTTCTAAGTTTGGGTTTGGAATTCATTGGAAGCTGCAAAGACAAGTTTAATCTATTTATAGATGTTGACGAACCATCAGTACCGTACCAGTAATGTGGAAGTTGAACATTAATGATTTTGTAAAAGCAAATTGAATTAATTAATCAATGCGGGGCGGCAGGGTAGCCTAGTGGTTAAGAGCGTTAGACTAGTAACCGGAAGGTTGCAAGTTCAAACCCCCGAGCTGGTACAAATCTGTCGTTCTGCTTCTGAACAGGCACTTAACCCACTGTTCCTAGGCCATCATTGAAAATAAGAATTTGTTCTTATTATTGTTCTAGTATAAATAAATAAAAAATAATCCTACCTGAGTAGGCTATCTGGGTATTAACCTGAGAGGTTGCATCATCCAGGTTAATATAAGAAGTTTAAAAGTGTCTCATTTGATTGAAAGAACATTAAGGTATGTTTAACTTATTGAATGAGACGATAATCCATACAATCTCCATTTATTTGATATCATAAGTGTAAACAGTACATCAAATGTTGGGAACATTCAACACTGTGGTACACTTCTCCCTAAGGCCGAAGCCACATGGGATTCCTGCTGTGGTGGGACTTCTGTCAGTACTGGATTACTGAATGGGTTTTGCAAAAAACAAATTTTACTGATTGATCAATTTAATGATAAATCAAAACTGTATAGGCTATTTGGGATTTCAACTTTAATTAACCTGAGAAGTTGGTTAGTTTGGAAAAAGTTTACAATGTCTCATTTAGAAAACTCATCAATTTGGATATTATTTAAAAGATCCATTTGAGAATGTAAATCTGCCAATTTCACTTATTAGTTCAATTGAATAAGACATTGATATCCGTCTGGATATCATAAGTAATGACTTGAGTGTGACCTGAATAATTATTGTTGAAGGAATATACTGGCACACTTCAGCGGTCACTGATTGCACACGCTGAAATCAAACGGAAGTACCCAGGGCGGGACTTCCGTTCCGCAAGGCAGAGGAATTACAATGTGGCACAAGACAAAATGGCTGTTTTCCCTTTGTTAGCTTAGCATCTCGTGCAAGCTAATTCTACTTTATGCCTGAGAAATGCACAACATAGGATTCCCTTGGCAAGGGAAAGGTTTTACTCATAACATATTATGTTCAAACACTTTTCTGCGTTATTTTGGCGATGTTTTAACCGGAACGCGCGGCAAACAACGAAATGCGCCATGGTCTACTCGCGTGAAAACGCGCAAGAGAGAGAGATAATTATTGCTGGTCAAGCTAATATCTCCTCAATTTTAATCGGCTGGCCCTTTGTACTCGCTCGAGAAATTAATAATGACCGTCTGAAACGCACAAGGCAGAAATAGCACTGCGTTTGGCCAAATGCTCTATTTCTCAGATTTCTATAATTAGCTTTATCAGCCCAAATACAGAAATGTATTCGCCTACGCTACCACTGACTATGTCAGAGAACAAAACGGAGGCGAGGAATCCTCATTACACACCACCAATAATTCCTGTCTACAACTCCCATAATGTGTATAATAAACTTGATATACAGTGGGGCAAAAAAGTATTTAAGTCAGCCACCAATTGTGCAAGTTCTCCCACTTAAAAATATGAGAGAGGCCTGTAATTTACATCATAGGTACACTTCAACTATGACAGACAAAATGAGAAAAAAAATCCAGAAAATCACATTATAGGATTTTTTATGAATTTATTTGCAAATTAAGGTGGAAAATAAATATTTGGTCACCTACAAACAAGCAAGATTTCTGGCTCTCACAGACCTGTAACTTCTCCTTTAAGAGGCTCCTCTGACCTCCACTCGTTACCTGTATTAATGGCACCTGTTTGAACTTGTTATCAGTATAAAAGACACCTGTCCACAACCTCAAACAGTCACACTCCAAACTCCACTATGGCCAAGACCAAAGAGCTGTCAAAGGACACCAGAAACAAAATTGTGGGAGCAATTATTAGGAAATGGAAGACATACAAGACCACTGATAATCTCCCTCGATCTGGGGCTCCACGCAAGATCTCACCCCGTGGGGTCAAAATGATCACAAGAACGGTGAGCAAAAATCCCAGAACCACACGGGCGGACCTAGTGAATGACCTGCAGAGAGTTGGGACCAAAGTAACAAAGCCTACCATCAGTAACACACTACGCCTCCAGGGACTCAAATCCTGCAGTGCCAGACGTGTCCCCCTGCTTAAGCCAGTACATGTCTAGGCCCATCTGAAGTTTGCTAGAGAGCATTTGGATGATCCAGAAGAAGATTGGGAGAATGTCATATGGTCAGATGAAACCAAAATAGAACTTTTTGGTAAAAACTCAACTTGTCGTGTTTGGAGGACAAATAATGCTGAGTTTCATCCAAATAACACCATACCTACTGTGAAGCATGGGGGTGGAAACATCATGCTTTGGGGCTGTTTTTCTGCAAAGGGACCAGGACGACTGATCTGTGTAAAGAAAAGAATGAATGGGGCCATGTATCGTGAGATTTTGAGTGAAAACCTCCTTCCATCAACAAGGGCATTGAAGATGAAACGTGGCTGGGTCTTTCAACATGACAATGATCCCAAACACACCGCCCGGGCAACGAAGGAGTGGCTTCGTAAGAAGCATTTCAAGGTCCTGGAGTGGCCTAGCCAGTCTCCAGATCTCAGCCCCATAGAAAATCTTTGGAGGGAGTTGAAAGTCTGTGTTGCCCAGCAACAGCCCCCAAACATCACTGCTCTAGAGGAGATCTGCATGGAGGAATGGGCCAAAATACCAGCAACAGTGTGTGAAAACCTTGTGAAGACTTACAGAAAACGTTTGACCTCTGCGATTGCTAACAAAGGGTATATAACAAAGTATTGAGATAAACTTTTGTTATTGACCAAATACTTATTTTCCACCATAATTTGCAAATAAATTCATTACAAATCCAACAATGTGATTTTCTGGATTTCGTTTCTCATGTTGTCTGTCATAGTTGAAGTGTACCTATGATGAAAATTACAGGCCTCTCTCATCTTTTTAAGTGGGAGAACTTGCACAATTGGTGGCTGACTAAATACTTTTTTGCCCCACTGTATTATGTAATCTAATTTTCTATTTTATATAGGCTGAATCAAAATGAAAACGTCATCCCATTTTAGATTCCTCGCACAGGGGCTCTATAAATATGTATGCATTATCACTTATTGACCTACAACATTTGGCTGAAGAGCAAAACAACATGAAATCCATTTTTCCCAGATTAACTGTTTGCGTAGACTGCTTTTTGCTTTTGTAGCGTTCAGGTGGCTGCCCTACACCTTCCCTTAGTTTGCCTCCTGTCCATCCTATCGCCATAGGTGCACACCTTCCTGAAAACCATGGCACTATAATTTGCCTTAACCTGTTCTTCCTTAAATAGACGTCCTTAAAATGTTCCAATGTAGTTAGCCTAAAAGATGACAAGATAGTTCACACTTTCATCATTCAGAGAAACTATAAAACAGGTTTGGCCTTAACTTGTTTTCTGCTGGTAGCAGGGCATGTTTACAGGAAGACTTTTCTCTAACTATAATCATGATTTCATGATAAGTGTTTCTGCAGTGAGGGTGTGTTGTTTAAATAACTGTTTTAAATGTGACCACACCAGTTCAAACTAAAAGAACAATGTTCAAATGTAGATAATGGAGAGGTATCATGTGCACAGCTATAACTCGATGTAACAAAGGCATCCACATTACAGCAAACATCCAAATGAAGTTGCAGGTGTCTATTTGATTGGGGGGGTTCACAATGCTTTACAAAAAGTGCATTGGGCATAGCAGAAATCTAATACAGTACTAAATACAATTTATGCAGCTGGCACTTTCTCGTAAGCGACCCCAGTGGGAATTGAACACACAACTCTGGTTTTGTTGGTGCTATACTCTTACAAATTGACCCACACAAGACCACTGCAATACATAAGTACAATACAATACTATAAAATACTATACATGATTACAATACAGGTGGAAGGTGTATGATTGTTTTGCCCATGAACTTATCACCCTCCTTCAGGCCATAGATGAGGTATGTAATGACGTCAATCCTCACCTATGTCAGGCTTAGATTCACAATGCCAAAAGGTTCTTCCCAGATGCTCAAGACAGACTTCATGCAGCCTAGAGCCAGCAGCATACCACCCTGCATACCACTGCTGGCTTGCTTCTGAAGCTAAGCAGGGTTGTTCCTGGATGGGAGACCAGATGCTGCTGGAAGTGGTGTTGGAGGGCCAGTAGGAGGCACTCTTTCCTCTGGTCTAAAAATAATCACCATTGGCAGTGATTGGGGATACTGCCCTGTGTAGGGTGCCATCTTTCAGATTGGATGTTAAACGGTTGTCCTGACTCACTTATTGTGGGGGTGTTAACCCTGTTATCCTGGCCCTCAAACCATCACAGTCACCTAATAATCGCTGGTGTACTCATTCACCCCCCTCCTCTCCACTGTAACTATTCTCCAGGTTGTTGCTGCAAATGAGAAAGTGTTCTTAGTCAACTTACCTGGTCAGATATAAATAAAGAGCCTCCTAAACATTATATTGCTTTCATTTGATTACCTATGTTATAATTATATCTGAACAATATATTAATTATTTGCATCAATGATCGTGAAGGACGTCTTCTTTGATCACAAATGAGATAGAAATTATGTACATTTGAGTTTCAGTTACTAGGACTTAAGACTGCAATACTGCAGGGTACATTTTTTACACAGGGGTCGGACTGGTACAAGAATTCAGCCCTGGCATTTTATCCACACCGGCCCACATCACTGCGCTGATTATCTTTTTTCTTCAATAGAGATGAATGACATACATCTTTATGTACAGTAACAGTGTGGTGAAGAAGGCGCAACAGCACCTCTTCAACCTCAGGAGGCTGAAGAAATTTGGATTGTTACCCAAAACCCTGACAAACCTTTACAGATGAGAGAACCTTACACAAATGAGAGTATCCTGTCGGGCTGAATCACAGCCTGGTACGGCAACTGCACCCCCCTGAACCACCAGGCTCTCCAGAGTGTGGTGCGGTCTATCACCGGGGGCGAACTACCTGCCCTCCATGACACCTACAGCCCCCGATGTCACAGGAAGGCCAAAAAGATCATCAAGGACATCAACCACCCGAGCCACTGCCTGTTCACACTGTTACCATCCAGAAGGCAGGTCAGTACAGGTTCATCAAAGCTGGGACCGAGAGACTGAAAACAGCTTTGATTTGTGTGTATAAGGTAGTTGTTGGAGACTGTTAGATTACTTGTTCGATATTACTGCACTGTCGGAACTAGAAGCACAAGCATTACACTACACTTGCATTAACATGGGTGGCAGGTAGCGTAGTGGTTAGAGCATTGGACTTGTAACTGGAAGTTGAACATTAATGATTTTGTAAAAGCAAATTGAATTAATTAATCGATGCGGGGCGGCAGGGTAGCCTAGTGGTTAAGAGCGTTAGACTAGTAACCGGAAGGTTGCAAGTTCAAACCCCCGAGCTGGTACAAATCTGTCATTCTGCTTCTGAACAGGCACTTAACCCACTGTTCCTAGGTCGTCATTGAAAATAAGAATTTGTTCTTATTATTGTTCTAAATAAAAAATAATCCTACCTGAGTAGGCTATCTGGGTATTAACCTGAGAGGTTGCATCATCCAGGTTAATATAAGAAGTTTAAAAGTGTCTCATTTGATTGAAAGAACATTAAGGTATGTTCAACAATTTAACTTATTGAATGAGACGATAATCCATACAATCTCCATTTATTTGATATCATAAGTGTAAACAGTACATCAAATGTTGGGAACATTCAACACTGTGGTACACTTCTCCCTAAGGCCGAAGCCACATGGGATTCCTGCTGTGGTGGGACTTCTGTCAGTACTGGATTACTGAATGGGTTTTGCAAAAAACAAATTTTACTGATTGATCAATTTAATGATAAATCAAACCTGTATAGGCTATTTGGGATTTCAACTTTAATTAACCTGAGAAGTTGGTTAGTTTGGAAAAAGTTTACAATGTCTCATTTAGAAAACTCATCAATTTGGATATTATTTAAAAGATCCATTTGAGAATGTAAATCTGCCAATTTCACTTATTAGTTCAATTGAATAAGACATTGATATCCGTCTGGATATCATACGTAATGACTTGAGTGTGACCTGAATAATTATTGTTGAAGGAATATACTGGCACACTTCAGCGGTCACTGATTGCACACGCTGAAATCAAACGGAAGTACCCAGGGCGGGACTTCCGTTCCGCAAGGCAGAGGAATTACAATGTGGCACAAGACAAAATGGCTGTTTTCCCTTTGTTAGCTTAGCATCTCGTGCAAGCTAATTCTACTTTATGCCTGAGAAATGCACAACATAGGATTCCCTTGGCAAGGGAAAGGTTTTACTCATAACATATTATGTTCAAACACTTTTCTGCGTTATTTTGGCGATGTTTTAACCGGAACGCGCGGCAAACAACGAAATGCGCCATGGTCTACTCGCGTGAAAACGCGCAAGAGAGAGAGATAATTATTGCTGGTCAAGCTAATATCTCCTCAATTTTAATCGGCTGGCCCTTTGTACTCGCTCGAGAAATTAATAATGACCGTCTGAAACGCACAAGGCAGAAATAGCACTGCGTTTGGCCAAATGCTCTATTTCTCAGATTTCTATAATTAGCTTTATCAGCCCAAATACAGAAATGTATTCGCCTACGCTACCACTGACTACGTCAGAGAACAACACGGAGGCGAGGAATCCTCATTACACACCACCAATAATTCCTGTCTACAACTCCCATAATGTGTATAATAAACTTGATATACAGTGGGGCAAAAAAGTATTTAAGTCAGCCACCAATTGTGCAAGTTCTCCCACTTAAAAATATGAGAGAGGCCTGCAATTTACATCATAGGTACACTTCAACTATGACAGACAAAATGAGAAAAAAAATCCAGAAAATCACATTATAGGATTTTTTATGAATTTATTTGCAAATTAAGGTGGAAAATAAGTATTTGGTCACCTACAAACAAGCAAGATTTCTGGCTCTCACAGACCTGTAACTTCTCCTTTAAGAGGCTCCTCTGACCTCCACTCGTTACCTGTATTAATGGCACCTGTTTGAACTTGTTATCAATATAAAAGACACCTGTCCACAACCTCAAACAGTCACACTCCAAACTCCACTATGGCCAAGACCAAAGAGCTGTCAAAGGACACCAGAAACAAAATTGTGGGAGCAATTATTAGGAAATGGAAGACATACAAGACCACTGATAATCTCCCTCGATCTGGGGCTCCACGCAAGATCTCACCCCGTGGGGTCAAAATGATCACAAGAACGGTGAGCAAAAATCCCAGAACCACACGAGCGGACCTAGTGAATGACCTGCAGAGAGTTGGGACCAAAGTAACAAAGCCTACCATCAGTAACACACTACGCCGCCAGGGACTCAAATCCTGCAGTGCCAGACGTGTCCCCCTGCTTAAGCCAGTACATGTCTAGGCCCATCTGAAGTTTGCTAGAGAGCATTTGGATGATCCAGAAGAAGATTGGGAGAATGTCATATGGTCAGATGAAACCAAAATATAACTTTTTGGTAAAAACTCAACTTGTCGTGTTTGGAGGACAAATAATGCTGAGTTTCATCCAAAGAACACCATACCTACTGTGAAGCATGGGGGTGGAAACATCATGCTTTGGGGCTGTTTTTCTGCAAAGGGACCAGGACGACTGATCTGTGTAAAGAAAAGAATGAATGGGGCCATGTATCGTGAGATTTTGAGTGAAAACCTCCTTCCATCAGCAAGGGCATTGAAGATGAAACGTGGCTGGGTCTTTCAACATGACAATGATCCCAAACACACCGCCCGGGCAACGAAGGAGTGGCTTCGTAAGAAGCATTTCAAGGTCCTGGAGTGGCCTAGCCAGTCTCCAGATCTCAGCCCCATAGAAAATCTTTGGAGGGAGTTGAAAGTCTGTGTTGCCCAGCAACAGCCCCAAAACATCACTGCTCTAGAGGAGATCTGCATGGAGGAATGGGCCAAAATACCAGCAACAGTGTGTGAAAACCTTGTGAAGACTTACAGAAAACGTTTGACCTCTGCGATTGCTAACAAAGGGTATATAACAAAGTATTGAGATAAACTTTTGTTATTGACCAAATACTTATTTTCCACCATAATTTGCAAATAAATTCATTAAAAATCCAACAATGTGATTTTCTGGATTTCGTTTCTCATTTTGTCTGTCATAGTTGAAGTGTACCTATGATGAAAATTACAGGCCTCTCTCATCTTTTTAAGTGGGAGAACTTGCACAATTGGTGGCTGACTAAATACTTTTTTGACCCACTGTATTATGTAATCTAATTTTCTATTTTATATAGGCTGAATCAAAATGAAAACATCATCCCATTTTAGATTCCTCGCACAGGGGCTCTATAAATATGTATGTATTATCACTTATTGACCTACAACATTTGGCTGAAGAGCAAAACAACATGAAATCCATTTTTCCCAGATTAACTGTTTGCGTAGACTGCTTTTTGCTTTTGTAGCGTTCAGGTGGCTGCCCTACACCTTCCCTTAGTTTGCCTCCTGTCCATCCTATCGCCATAGGTGCACACCTTCCTGAAAACCATGGCACTATAATTTGCCTTAACCTGTTCTTCCTTAAATAGACGTCCTTAAAATGTTCCAATGTAGTTAGCCTAAAAGATGACAAGATAGTTCACACTTTCATCATTCAGAGAAACTATAAAACAGGTTTGGCCTTAACTTGTTTTCTGCTGGTAGCAGGGCGTGTTTACAGGAAGACTTTTCTCTAACTATAATCATGATTTCATGAGAAGTGTTTCTGCAGTGAGGGTGTGTTGTTTAAATAACTGTTTTAAATGTGACCACACCAGTTCAAACTAAAAGAACAATGTTCAAATGTAGATAATGGAGAGGTATCATGTGCACAGCTATAACTCGATGTAACAAAGGCATCCACATTACAGCAAACATCCAAATGAAGTTGCAGGTGTCTATTTGATTGGGGGGGTTCACAATGCTTTACAAAAAGTGCATTGGGCATAGCAGAAATCTAATACAGTACTAAATACAATTTATGCAGCTGGCACTTTCTCGTAAGCGACCCCAGTGGGAATCGAACACACAACTCTGGTTTTGTTGGTGCTATACTCTTACAAATTGACCCACACAAGACCACTGCAATACATAAGTACAATACAATACTCTAAAATACTATACATGATTACAATACAGGTGGAAGGTGTATGATTGTTTTGCCCATGAACTTATCACCCTCCTTCAGGCCATAGATGAGGTATGTAATGACGTCAATCCTCACCTATGTCAGGCTTAGATTCACAATGCCAAAAGGTTCTTCCCAGATGCTCAAGACAGACTTCATGCAACCTAGAGCCAGCAGCATACCACCCTGCATACCACTGCTGGCTTGCTTCTGAAGCTAAGCAGGGTTGTTCCTGGATGGGAGACCAGATGCTGCTGGAAGTGGTGTTGGAGGGCCAGTAGGAGGCACTCTTTCCTCTGGTCTAAAAATAATCACCATTGGCAGTGATTGGGGATACTGCCCTGTGTAGGGTGCCATCTTTCAGATTGGATGTTAAATGGTTGTCCTGACTCTCTGACTCACTTATCGTGGGGGTGTTAACCCTGTTATCCTGGCCCTCAAACCATCACAGCCACCTAATAATCGCCAGTGTACTCATTCACCCCCCTCCTCTCCACTGTAACTATTCTCCAGGTTGTTGCTGCAAATGAGAAAGTGTTCTTAGTCAACTTACCTGGTCAGATATAAATAAAGAGCCTCCTAAACATTATATTGCTTTCATTTGATTACCTATGTTATAATTATATCTGAACAATATATTAATTATTTGCATCAATGATCGTGAAGGACGTCTTCTTTGATCACAAATGAGATAGAAATTATGTACATTTGAGTTTCAGTTACTAGGACTTAAGACTGCAATACTGCAGGGTACATTTTTTACACAGGGGTCGGACTGGTACAAGAATTCAGCCCTGGCATTTTATCCACACCGGCCCACATCACTGCGCTGATTATCTTTTTTCTTCAATAGAGATGAATGACATACATCTTTATGTACACTAACAGTGTGGTGAAGAAGGCGCAACAGCGCCTCTTCAACCTCAGGAGGCTGAAGAAATTTGGCTTGTTACCCAAAACCCTGACAAACCTTTACAGATGAGAGAACCTTACACAAATGAGAGTATCCTGTCGGGCTGAATCACAGCCTGGTACGGCAACTGCACCCCCCTGAACCACCAGGCTCTCCAGAGTGTGGTGCGGTCTATCACCGGGGGCAAACTACCTGCCCTCCATGACACCTACAGCCCCCGATGTCACAGGAAGGCCAAAAAGATCATCAAGGACATCAACCACCCGAGCCACTGCCTGTTCACACTGTTACCATCCAGAAGGCAGGTCAGTACAGGTTCATCAAAGCTGGGACCGAGAGACTGAAAACAGCTTTGATTTGTGTGTATAAGGTAGTTGTTGGAGACTGTTAGATTACTTGTTCGATATTACTGCACTGTCGGAACTAGAAGCACAAGCATTACACTACACTTGCATTAACATGGGTGGCAGGTAGCCTAGTGGTTAGAGCATTGGACTTGTAACTGAAAAGTTGCAAGATCGAATTCCTGAGCTGACAAGGTAAAGATCTGTTGTTCTACGCCTGAACAAGGCAGTTAACCCAGGTTGTCATTGAAAATAAGAATGTGTTCTTAACTGACTTGCCTAGTTAAATAAAGTTTTAAAAAAACATGTGTATGTGACAAATAAGATTTGAGCTAATATCTTATGCTAACTAATTTGGGGTTCAACAACTGAAGAAGTGGAAGCTAAAAACACATTAACTAGATTTCTAACTCTAAGTATAATACCCGCTGCTGGTAGCCACGTATTCATGATCCAACAGTAAATTGAATATCCTTTAAAAAACGTGCAGTTGTAGGCCCTCGCAACGGCTGGTGTGCACTTTGAGCACGGGGTGCTTCATATTTCAAAGCCATATTAAATATTTTTGTTGTAAAATAGTTGCTATTGAGCTGAAACTTTAGAAATAAAAATCAAAGAAAGCAGACACTGACATGGACAAGGGGACAAACCTTCCAAAGCTGAATGCATTTTTATCTTGAGCGCATGGGGGAGAGGAGAGTGGCTCGATCAAAACAGAAGCAGGACCCAGCAAAACAAGCACAGAGGCAGGAATCATGAGGATAATGCAATTTACTGTTTGACCAAACCATTGTTTTAAAAAAAAGTGAGGTGACAATGTAGAATGTGCTACCTTACTATCATACTACCTTTCGTTTTTAAGATCCACGATATTGGCTGTCTAATTGACGACAGAGTTGGAGAAGGTCTCTTTTCTGATGTTGCGTTTGACTTTGTATGTGAGTTATGTGACCTCAGCTCAGTCTGTCAGAAAACCGGGCCAGGCCATCTTGGTAAGAGGGCCGAAATTGCGCATTGGGCCGCCTGCCATGCCACCACTTTCTCTCGTTTCTTTTGTGTCTAAACAACAAAAAGTGGTCCACCTAATCTGCCATTTACCAGAAATTTACACAAAAATATTTCATTTTTTTTTTATTTGAAAAATGTTTACATGAGAATGATTCGTTAGCGTCGTTGAGGAGAGTGAATACTGATTCACGTTTTCTCACTACAAAACAACATTGGTCTAGAATGGTACAAGGATGGGCTCATGAGTGGCAAAGCGGTCTAAGGCACTGCATCTCAGTGCTTGAGGTATCACTACAGACAGCCTGGTTTGAATCCAGGCTGTATAACAACCAGCTGTGACTTGGAGGCGCTGTTAAATAAATAAAAAGCAGTTAATTAAATAAATAAAAATATACAGTATAAACAGTTGAAGACATTTAAACTCCATTTATCACAATTCCTGACATTTAATAACCTCTTAGAGCTACCTCCCTACTTTTTTCAATTTCCGCCTGAAGACCCAAATCTAACTGCCTGTCGAACCAAGGATATGCATATTCTTGGTACCATTTGAAGGAAAACACTCTGAGTTTGTGTAAATGTGAATTGAATGTAGGAGAATATAACACAATAGATCTGGTTTAGATAATACAATGAAAAAAAACATGTTTTTTATTTTTATTGTTGTGTCATCATCTTTAAAATGAACAAGATAAAACAAACATTCAGATAGGATGATGGGGACAATTTCAGTGAAAAACACAAGAGGGCAATAGTACTTGTGCAAAGTTTCAGAATGATAACTTCCAAAATGAGTGTGCTACATGACATTTATCATGAAGTCACCCAGGTGTCCCACACAAGTAGCCCAAATGTACCCAAGTGGCCAAATTGGTGAAGTTATACATTTTGAATGGAATAACTATATACAAAATACCAAAATGGTATTCTAACACACACCCCCCAAAAATGAGGAAAAAACATGAAAAAATAATATATACATTTACAAAATAACACTTTCAATATTTGGAAGACCCTCAGTCCTCTACACAATATTGTGCTGCAGGTGCCATAGCAGTCTCTTTCTGCTGTAAAGCAGAGGGTCACCAAGCATGTGGTGCAGGTGATGGGGGACTTCATTTTGCAAAGAACACAGCGACGCCTCCATGCTGTGCTCTTTTGGCCCTGAGGCACATCCATGACTGCAGAAATACATTTGGGCAGATGAACATCACTAGTGGCAGGAGCTGGATGAACCAGCTTCAGTGGGGGATGGACACCTTGGCACTGGGGGCTCCCATTTGGAGTCAGTGTCACTGTGAAAGAAAATGTTCAGTTAGAATAGTTTCACATATGAGCCCTGTATCAACAGGTATAATAAACATATATATATAGAGTACTGGGAACATAAGGTTTAATATATTATTATAACCTGCTAGATCTACTGTCTCTTTTATATTATGCCATTTCAGCTAGATCTACTGTCTCTATTATATTGTGACAGACCAGCTAGATCTACTGTCTTTATTATAATACAACAGACCAGCTGTATCTACTGTCTCCATTTCACTTTGGCCATTGTTGTGGACCTGCCCTCCCCTCCCCTAAACAGCCTCAAATAGGCTATTTCATGTGGGGGTGGGGTGGGGCGGCAGACACACGCATCTCACATTTCATTACATTACATTTTTATATATTGCTACTAAAATTTTTAAAAATCACAAATAATCTTTTATATTATTAATTTTAAACAACGGCATTAGCATGAGAAGAATTTACCAGTCCAAAACGATGTCCTCTCCGTTCAAAATATATTCCTCCATTTGGGAATCGCTAAATGAATCGTCCTCCAACAACCTCTCTCTCACTTTCCCAATCAATTTCTTCTAAAATTGTGTGTACATCTGCATATCCCTGACTTAGTCGCCATACTGATTGATATATAAACAGCTGAGTATGCGCGTTTACCAAAACAACGCTGTGCGTAACATGCGTTGCTCCTTCCGGTATGAAACTTCAATGGCGAATGATCCTCTTTACGCCAGAGTTTACTACATGGGTTGGTCTTCCAACACATAAACATTACATATTGCCGTTTACCTCAGCTTATTGGCTATCTACCAGCTAGATTTCAAGACGATCTGTGGTCATTGGGTTAAAATACAGTCAATCAACGAAACAGCATTATATCATTGGTGCGCAATGATGTCATTACTTGTTGTCTTCAAATCGGTTTCTTTCAGTCAATACGTCCCACGAAACAAACCAGTTGATTGCAATGAAACCAAACATGATTGGAAAAGTCACGTTTAGTGTGAGTGTATTTACATCAAATGTGTCGTCGAAAATGGAATGAGACGGAATTCACGACACAAGCAGTTCACAAAATGTTTTGTGTTAAGCTATAAAAATGGATTTTATCAAACAAAAGACCATTCATTGTGTAACAATGAGCATTGGGATTGCAAACAGAGGAAGATCGTCAAAGTTAAACAATTTATTTTATTGCAGTTCGTGATTTTGTTATGCCTGTGCTGGTTGAAATAGTTGTTTTTTATGGGGCTCTATCCTCAGATAATCGCATTGTATTCTTTCGCAGTAAATCCTTTTTTAAATCTGACAACGCAGTTGGATTAGCAAAATTCTAGGCTTTCGAAACATGTGAGACACTTGTATTTTCATGAATGTTTAATATGACTATTTATGTAGCGATCACCGTATGTTGTCGAATTTCATCCCGCTAACAGGTTCGGTGCGCAGAGAGGTTAATCCAAGTAAAGATTCCCTGTTTTAGGTCAGTTAGGATCACCACTTTATTTTAAGAATGTGAAATGTCAGAATAATAGTAGAGAGAATTATTTATCTCAGCTTTTATTGCTTTCATCACATTCCCAGTGAGTCAGAAGTTTACATACACTCAATTAGTATTTGGTAGCATTGCCTTTACATTGATTAACTTATGTCAAATATTTCGGGTAACCTTCCACAAGCTTCCCACAATAAATTGGGTGAATTTTGGTCCATTCCTCCTGACAGAGCTGGTGTAACTGAGTCAGGTTTGTAGGCCTCCTTGCTCGCACACGCTTTTTCAGTTCTGCCCACACATTGATTGAGGTCAGGGCTTTGTCATGGCCACTCCAAAACCTTGACTTTGTTGTCCTTAAGCCATTTTGCCACAACTTTGGAAGTATGCTTGGGGTCATTGTCCATTTGGAAGACCCATTTGCGACCAAGTTTTCACTTTCTGACTGATGTCTTGAGATGTTGCGTCAATATATCCACATCATTTTCATTTTGGATTTATTTTTGTTTTTTTATTTCACCTTTATTTAACCAGGTAGGTTAGTTGAGAACACCTTTATTTAACCAGGTAGGCTAGTTGAGAACACCTTTATTTAACCAGGTAGGTTAGTTGAGAACACCTTTATTTAACCAGGTAGGCTAGTTGAGAACACCTTTATTTAACCAGGTAGGCTAGTTGAGAACAAGTTCTCATTTACAACTGCGACCTGGCCAAGATAAAGCATAGCAGTGTGAACAGACAACACAGAGTTACACATGGAGTAAACAATTAACAAGTCAATAACACAGTAGAAACAAAAGAGAGTCTATATACATTGTGTGCAAAAGGCATGTGGAGGTAGGAGAATAATTACATTTTTGCAGATTAACACTGGAGTGATAAATGATCAGATGGTCATGTACAGGTAGAGATATTGGTGTGCAAAAGAGCAGAAAAGTAAATAAATAAAAACAGTATGGGGATGAGGTAGGTAAAATTGGATGGGCTATTTATCGATAGACTATGTACAGCTGCAGCGATCGGTTAGCTGCTCAGATAGCAGATGTTTGAAATTGGTGAGGGAGATAAAAGTCTCCAACTTCAGCGATTTTTGCAATTCGTTCCAGTCACAGGCAGCAGAGAACTGGAACGAAAGGCGGCCAAATGAGGTGTTGGCTTTAGGGATGATCAGTGAGATACACCTGCTGGAGCGCGTGCTACGGGTGGGTGTTGCCATCGTGACCAGTGAACTGAGATAAGGCGGAGCTTTACCTAGCATGGACTTGTAGATGACATGGAGCCAGTGGGTCTGGCGATGAATATGTAGCGAGTGCCAGCCGACTAGAGCATACAGGTCGCAGTGGTGGGTGGTATAAGGTGCTTTAGTAACAAAACAGATGGCACTGTGATAAACTGCATCCAGTTCGCTGAGTAGAGTGTTGGAAGCTATTTTGTAGATGACATCGCCGAAGTCGAGGATCGGTAGGATAGTCAGTTTTACTAGGGTAAGTTTGGCGGCGTGAGTGAAGGAGGCTTTGTTGCGGAATAGAAAGCCGACTCTAGATTAGATTTTAGATTGGAGATGTTTGATATGGGTCTGGAAGGAGAGTTTACAGTCTAGCCAGACACCTAGGTACTTATAGATGTTCACATATTCTAGGTCGGAACCATCCAGGGTGGTGATGCTAGTCGGGCTCTTCAACCGATCGCTGCCTGCACCTGCCCGCCTGTCCAACATCACTACTCTGGACGGCTCTGACTTAGAATACGTGGACAACTACAAATACCTAGGTGTCTGGTTAGACTGTAAACTCTCCTTCCAGACCCACATCAAACATCTCCAATCCAAAGTTAAATCTAGAATTGGCTTCCTATTTCGCAACAAAGCATCCTTCACTAATGCTGCCAAACATACCCTTGTAAAACTGACCATCCTACCAATGCTCGACTTCGGCGATGTCATTTACAAAATAGCCTCCAATACCCTACTCAACAAATTGAATGCAGTCTATCACAGTGCAATCCGTTTTGTCACCAAAGCCCCATATACTACCCACCATTGCGACCTGTACGCTCTCGTTGGCTGGCCCTCGCTTCATACACGTCGCCAAACCCACTGGCTCCATGTCATCTACAAGACCCTGCTAGGTAAAGTCCCCCCTTATCTCAGCTCGCTGGTCACCATAGCATCACCCACCTGTAGCACGCGCTCCCGCAGGTATATCTCTCTGGTCATCCCCAAAACCAATTCTTTCTTTGGCCGCCTCTCCTTCCAGTTCTCTGCTGCCAATGACTGGAACGAACTACAAAAATCTCTGAAACTGGAAACACTTATCTCCCTCACTAGCTTTAAGCACCAACTGTCAGAGCAGCTCACAGATTACTGCACCTGTACATAGCCCACCTATAATTTAGCCCAAACAACTACCTCTTTCCCTATTGTATTTATTTATTTTATTTATTTATTTTGCTCCTTTGCACCCCATTATTTTTATTTCTACTTTGCACATTCTTCCACTGCAAATCTACCATTCCAGTGTTTTACTTGCTATATTGTATTTACTTTGCCACCATGGCCATTTTTTTGTTGCCTTTACCTCCCTTATCTCACCTCATTTACTCACATCGTATATAGACTTGTTTATACTGTATTATTGACTGTATGTTTGTTTTACTCCATGTGTAACTCTGTGTCGTTGTATTTGTCGAACTGCTTTGCTATATCTTGGCCAGGTCGCAATTGTAAATGAGAACTTGTTCTCAACTTGCCTACCTGGTTAAACAAAGTTAAAAAGTTAAAAATAAATATATACAATTGTAGAAACAGGAGAAGCAGGTTAAGAGTCACATGAGAGTTTAAAATGTCAATGACGTTTGAAGATAACACTGAGCAAACCAAGATCAGTTGGGATCTGCCAATCTTGGTCTCAGAGCATTTCATATTATTCTGTACGTAAATCAGTGTTACTGTAATTTAATTATGCCAATGTGTTTTCATTAATTGAAAACCCTTAATCTATTTTATGAGAATTTGTAATATTCTTGTTTGCATAAAATAGACGTAGACCAGCCATTTCAATAGGTAACAGAATTTATTCTCGGAGCGCGCTGCCACTTTACCACGAGCAACAGTTTATATACAATAACATGACGTCATTTCATTGCTTAACAGAATCCCCTCCTCTCGACCGGGACAAAGTGAGGTTAATAGTTCATTCTAACACACAGGTCACACAACATAACTAAATTAACTTTTGACCCATCAACATTACTTATTCCACAACCCATTAGTTTCTGCCTAGTTGGAATGGTGTTCATTAACTTTAATTACTCCTTGTCCGTGTCACACAATCCCTTCTTATGAACTCATATTGTTAATCAGATATAATAAAGAGTATAAGTTTACTTAGTTCCATTTAAAACATTTTGTTCAGTCATTTAAATCATCATTTTCCCAACAATCAGAGACACTCCATTTAGAATGACATGTTACCTTTTGTATGGTTATGTAAGACAGATGGTTACTTAAGGCAATTACTACTTAGCATGTTAGCTAACCCTTCCTCTAACCATAACCTTACCCTTTTAGCTAACCCTTCCCCTAACCTTAACCTAAACCCCTTGTCAGGTTTCTTCAAAATCGAACCCAGAAGCAGACCAGGACAAGGAGAGTAGGAAGAAGGTGAGTATTTATTTACAAGTGAAAGTGAATGGTTAGATATATCCAGGTGGCGTAGCGGGCAGCGGTGGTGAGTTGATGGGAGTAAATAGGTGGATCCAATGGGGAAGCGAAATCCTCCGACGACCAGGCGGGAATGGGGTAAATGATCCGGGTGAGTAACTGAAGACAAAACAAACGGAGGTAAGTTTAAGGCAAGCAATATGTAACAAACAACAAAACAAATTCTATCATCTCTAAGCTCTGATCCTTATTCATAAGGGTCGCAGGAAAACGGGGTCTGACAGGATTCTTGAGAGGTTGAATCTGGCTCGCTAAAATTCCTCCCAAAACTAGCGAGCCGGGCAGTTTAACGAGCGCTGTGGACAAGCGGAGATGTAATGTCCTGAGCTACCACAGTAGAGACAGCTGTTGGTCTCACGTCTACGTTGGCGCTCCTCCTTAGTTAGCCCGTGTCGCCCCACTTGCATTGGTTCAGGATCTGGTGGCAAGACCCCTCCACTAATCCCGTGTGGGGAATAACGATCAACCCGTTCTGGTCCACCTCCTGACCCGAATGGTAACCGAGTCTCAGATTGATTAGATGGACCCCACTGCTTCTCCTTCCTCTCTCGGACTCGATTATCTACCCAAATAGATAAAGTGACCAAGCTGTCTAGGTCACTAGGCTCTGGATAGGATATCAGCTCGTCCTTGAGTTGCCCCGACAACCCCTGGTAAAAAGCCGCTTGTAGTGACTCCTCATTCCAACCACTCTCCACAGACAATGTCCTGAACTCGATCATAAAGTCTGCCACACTGCGAGTTCCTTGGCGAAGAGTGAACAAACGTTTAGCTGCGTCCTTACCTCGGACTGGATGGTCAAAAAGCCTTCTCATCTCTCCCGTGAATTCCTGGTATGAAGCCATGCAGGTCCCCTGTCGTTCCCAAACGGCTGAGGCCCATTCCAGAGCTCTTCCACGCAGCAGTTCAATAACAAAGGCTATCCTAGCCTTGTCAGTGGCGTAAGAATGGGGCTGCAGATCAAACACTAACCCACACTGCATAAGAAACTAACGGCATCTTCCCAAATCCCCTTCATATTTATCAGGCGTCGGTACCTTGGGTTCACGGAAGGAAACCGCATCAGACACGGCAGGTGAGATGGGTGAAACAGGTGGTGAATGAATCGCCAGCAAACTGAGCTGATCCTGGATTTGTGTCAAGCTAGCAGATAAGTTCTGGATTGCAACCGCCATCTCCTGTAGCGCCGTCTTGTGTTGTCCCAATGTCTTCCCCTGCTGGGTAATGGCATGGCAAACGGAATCCAGGTCCGCTGGGTTCATTCTTGGCCGGATCGTTCTGTCAGGTTTCTTCAAAATCGAACCCAGAAGCAGACCAGGACAAGGAGAGTAGGAAGAAGGTGAGTATTTATTTACAAGTGAAAGTGAATGGTTAGATATATCCAGGTGGCGTAGCGGGCAGCGGTGGTGAGTTGATGGGAGTAAATAGGTGGATCCAATGGGGAAGCGGAATCCTCCGACGACCAGGCGGGAATGGGGTAAATGATCCGGGTGAGTAACTGAAGACAAAACAAACGGAGGTAAGTTTAAGGCAAGCAATACGTAACAAACAACAAAACAATTTCTATCCAACTTGAGGCTGATACTCTGGCACAACATACTGTTCATGGCTAACGATCCGGCAGGGAATGGATGTCAGGTCCGGGCTTATGAAGAGGAGAGATGATGATCAGGACCAGGTGTGCAGATAGCTGATGGGATACAGGTGCGGGTAATCAGAAACCCCAACTGGCTACATTGCCCGGCAATCAGACAGGGTGCGTTCCAGGACGCCGGAAAAAACACTCCAGGACAGAACATAGGCAAAAAAAACAGACTCAGGAAACAGGATTCGTGACACCCCTAACCTTACTTACTGACTTTATTGTCCCCATGGGGACATTTTGTTGCAGTGTCATGTACACGTTTAAAGTGGCATTTAAATACAAAACAAAATTGACAATACAACTTCGATAAGTTACACACCAATAAAATATATTTTTTAAAGACTAGCCTGCTGGCCTTACTGAGTCGATAGGAACATTAGCCCAAGCTATTTAGGAGGGATATCACACCTGGCACAAATGATTGTCCAGTTCTGTTTTTCCTGCTGAGGGGTGCCCTATACCTGCGCCCAGAGGGGAGTAGTTCAAAGTCCGGGTACAGGGGGTGGCTTGGGTCTAAAATGATTTTGTGAGCCTTGCTGAGGGCCCTGACCTTAAAGATCTCATCCAGACCTGTCTGTTTGACTCCAGGTACCTTGCTTGCTGTGGTGATAATCCTTCTCAGCATATTTATCTGGCTGACAGTGGCATTGCCAAACCAACAAACAATACAAAAAGTTAAAATACTATCAATGAAAGATTTGTAAAACAGAGTCAGTATAGTACAGTCTACATTAAAATATCCCAGCTTTTTGAGAAAGTACAGTCTCTGTTGGCTCTTTTTGTAGATCAGGTCTGTACATTTACTCCACTGAAGTTTATTGTCCAAGAGGACACCCAGGTATTTGTATTCCTCTTCAATCTCTATATTCAGACCTCTGATAGATGTTTCAGAGGTGGGTGTTGTACACTTCCTGAAGTCTATGCACATATCTTTGGTCTTTTTGGTATTGAGGACCAAGTGTGATTCCTCACCCCACTCTACAAAGTCATCTAGGACCAGGCCATGATGTTCCTCGTCAACATGCAACAGGCTGATCAAGACAGTCTCATCAGGGAACTTAACGAGTAGTCTGTCAGGATGGGAACAAGTACAACTATTAGTGTACAAGATGTACAGGAGTGATTACTTTCCGAATGCACTGTATCATACTAAATGGAGTGTCTCAGATTTGTGAACAGACTCATACGAAATGCTCTGAGACCAAGTTGATCTGCTAGTAATCATGCCATTAATAGACGTTGGCAGATCTGGTTCTAGGATAAACACAACACGCTACTTGGAAATCTACTGGATTCAGAGCAGCCGTTGTGTGATGTTCAGATAATAAAATATAATTTAGAACAAACATACCTCTCTGACATGTAGAATAAGGAACCACATCCTGGTTTTTGGACTGGGCTGACACTGGCCCCTGGGGCAGTATTTACAGGTTCCAGAGATAGAGACAGTTAGCTCTCACCAATTCAGTCAGTCCTCAGGTGCTAGTTTTCTTTGGAATGACCATAGCCTGCTAGTCCCTGGTGCAAGTAACTGGTAAGGTTAGAGAGCATCATTTTTAGATCATGATGGTCGGGGACAGAAGATATTATAATCACCAATTTCACATTTTAGAGATCATTTGTGTTGACTTAAATCTTTGTGTTAACCTCCATGGAAAACTCAACAAATGACAGAGCACATCTTTCATTTTAGCATGCTGAGTATTGCTGTACAACAGATGATCACGGTGGCAACTATAAAATCATTATGTTACCGAATCCAGCCAGTGACAGCGCAATGATATGGGTTGTCATTTTGGCCCGCTTCAATAGAGCCCACCATGCTCTGCACTGCAGGTCACAGCAAGCACTGCCAGTGCCAACGTGTTGCACGCCAAAACGCAGTGCATTGTTACACACAGTGACAAACCGTCATTCAGATTTTTTGGGGTGTGGGCTTGCCTGTTTTGCATGTTATTTTGGCATCAATAGGTGTCACATATCAGTTTGCAAACAATGTAAAACGTATGTAAAACATATATATATCACTGAGTTAACAAAGCTGCATACAAACATGGTCTCTTTTTTGTTTTCTTGAGTAAGGCAGCTCCAAAATGCAGGCGTTTCAGCCTAGCTCAGTGCTTTCTGTGGTGGTGGGGCAAGCCAGCAGAATATATAGAGCATTGTGTCGTGATAGGCTCAGTGTTCTGTCACTCATGCGGACACTACTTCCCCGCCAAGTCTAAGGGGAGACCTCGAAAATTCTAGCCCCTTGGGTGCTGCCATAGAGTTACATTAGAAGTGCCCATCCAAGAAAGCTCAAGGTCATTTGCCACAGATAAAATGATGTCAAATCACATTATATGTACAGTAGCTTTTGATCATGTTGATCATGTCAATATCATACTTTCAAAATATTAGCTAGCAGTCATCATCATGAATCAAGTTGACAATCTACTGGCAAATCCTTTTTAATCCTTGTCATATGAAGATAAATAATGAAGAGAAATTATAGATAAAACATATTGGTACTATATTGGACATTAACATTACACAAGTTGGAAATCATTAAATCAATAATGAGTGGTTTGGAAGGAATCAGTGACAGTGGCTGTGTGGTCCCAAATCTGCGATTTAATGGGATCTTTCCAAATTTAAAATAATAAACATTCAATATTGGCCATGCCATCAATGAAGCATGATTTGTGCCGCGCTCAAAACAATTGTTAACTCGGAACTGCAAAAACATGACTTCAGTGGGTTCAAGACAACTGGGAGTTTACGTTCCAACAGGTCATTACTGTAGTCTACAGATAATGTTATCTTGGTTGTCAATAAGTTACAGTATAAGATAAAGGATTCATACGCTGGTATAAATTACTACTAAATGACAATAGGACACAAAGCGAATATAAAGGAGATAACAGTTGAGTTATCTTTTTATGATATTACAGCCTGATACGCTCACATCTGTGAATTGAATGCCAATTGCGCTGCCTTCGTTTGTCTGGTTTACTGTGAGGGGAAATGTACAGACACATGGCACAGTCCTAGCTAGGCTACTAAAGTGTTTTTTATTAAAGCTTGACAACTAAATCCAAATCAAATCAAATCAAATCAAATTTTATTTGTCACATACACATGGTTAGCAGATGTTAATGCGAGTGTAGCGAAATGCTTGTGCTTCTAGTTCCGACAATGCAGTAATAACAAGTAATCTAACTAACAATTCCAAAACTACTGTCTTGTACACAGTGTAAGGGGATAAAGAATATGTACATAAGGATATATGAATGAGTGATGGTACAGAGCAGCATAGGCAAGATACAGTAGATGGTATCGGGTACAGTATGTACAAATGAGATGAGTATGTAAACAAAGTGGCATAGTATAGTATAAAGTGGCTAGTGATACATGTATTACATAAGGATACCGTCGATGATATAGAGTACAGTATATACGTATGCATATGAGATGAATAATGTAGGGTAAGTAACATTTATATAAGGTAGCATTGTTTAAAGTGGCTAGTGATATATTTACATCATTTCCCATCAATTCCCATTATTAAAGTGGCTGGAGTTGAGTCAGTGTCAGTGTGTTGGCAGCAGCCACTCAGTGTTAGTGGTGGCTGTTTAACAGTCTGATGGCCTTGAGATAGAAGCTGTTTTTCAGTCTCTCGGTCCCAGCTTTGATGCACCTGTACTGACCTCGCCTTCTGGATGATAGCGGGGTGAACAGGCAGTGGCTCGGGTGGTTGATGTCCTTGATGATCTTTATGGCCTTCCTGTGACATCGGGTGGTGTAGGTGTCCTGGAGGGCAGGTAGTTTGCCCCCGGTGATGCGTTGTGCAGACCTCACTACCCTCTGGAGAGCCTTACGGTTGAGGGCGGTGCAGTTGCCATACCAGGCGGTGATACAGCCCGCCAGGATGCTCTCGATTGTGCATCTGTAGAAGTTTGTGAGTGCTTTTGGTGACAAGCCGAATTTCTTCAGCCTCCTGAGGTTGAAGAGGCGCTGCTGCGCCTTCTTCACGATGCTGTCTGTGTGAGTGGACCAATTCAGTTTGTCTGTGATGTGTATACCGAGGAACTTAAAACTTGCTACCCTCTCCACTACTGTTCCATCGATGTGGATAGGGGGGTGTTCCCTCTGCTGTTTCCTGAAGTCCACAATCATCTCCTTAGTTTTGTTGACGTTGAGTGTGAGGTTGTTTTCCTGACACCACACTCCGAGGGCCCTCACCTCCTCCCTGTAGGCCGTCTCATCGTTGTTGGTAATCAAGCCTACCACTGTTGTGTCGTCCGCAAACTTGATGATTGAGTTGGAGGCGTGCGTGGCCACGCAGTCGTGGGTGAACAGGGAGTACAGGAGAGGGCTCAGAACGCAACCTTGTGGGGCCCCAGTGTTGAGGATCAGCGGGGAGGAGATGTTGTTGCCTACCCTCACCACCTGGGGGCGGCCCGTCAGGAAGTCCAGTACCCAGTTGCACAGGGCGGGGTCGAGACCCAGGGTCTCGAGCTTGATGACGAGCTTGGAGGGTACTATGGTGTTGAATGCCGAGCTGTAGTCGATGAACAGCATTCTCACATAGGTATTCCTCTTGTCCAGATGGGTTAGGGCAGTGTGCAGTGTGGTTGAGATTGCATCGTCTGTGGACCTATTTGGGCGGTAAGCAAATTGGAGTGGGTCTAGGGTGTCAGGTAGGGTGGAGGTGATATGGTCCTTGACTAGTCTCTCAAAGCACTTCATGATGACGGATGTGAGTGCTACGGGGCGGTAGTCATTTAGCTCAGTTACCTTAGCTTTCTTGGGAACAGGAACAATGGTGGCCCTCTTGAAGCATGTGGGAACAGCAGACTGGTATAGGGATTGATTGAATATGTCCGTAAACACACCGGCCAGCTGGTCTGCGCATGCTCTGAGGGCGCGGCTGGGGATGCCATCTGAACCTGCAGCCTTGCGAGGGTTAACACGTTTAAATGTCTTACTCACCTCGGCTGCAGTGAAGGAGAGACCGCATGTTTTCGTTGCAGGCCGTGTCAGTGGCACTGTATTGTCCTCAAAGCGGGCAAAAAAGTTATTTAGTCTGCCTGGGAGCAAGACATCCTGGTCCGTGACTGGGCTGGGTTTCTTCCTGTAGTCCGTGATTGACTGTAGACCCTGCCACATGCCTCTTGTGTCTGAGCCGTTGAATTGAGATTCTACTTTGTCTCTGTACTGGCGCTTAGCTTGTTTGATAGCCTTGCGGAGGGAATAGCTGCATAACTACTGACCGAAAAACAAAACACCATGCAAAGGAGAAACATGTAGCCCTATTACAGCAACATTGGAGAAGTAGCATGGCTACCTAATTTACAGAACAAAAATAATAAGCAACGTGTAAAGTGTTTGGTCCCATGTTTCATAAGCTGAAATAAAAGATCCCAGAAAACTTCCATATGCAAAAAAAAGCGTATTTCTCTCAAATGAAATATGTTTACATCCCTGTTAGTGAGCATTTGTCCTTTGCCAAGATAATCCATCCCACCTGACAGGTGTGGCATAGGTGTGGCATATCAAGAAGCTGATTAAATAGTATGATCATTACACAGTTGCACCTTGTGCTGGGGACAATAAAAGTCCACTCTAATTGTGCAGTTCAATCACAAAACACAATGCCACAGATTTCTCAAGTTTTGAGGGCGCGTTCAATTGGCATACTGACTGCAGGAATGTCCACCAGAGCTGTTGCCTGGGAATTTAATGTTAATTTCTCTACTATAAGCCACCTCCAAGTCTTTTTAGAGAATTTGGTAGTACGTCCAACCGGCCTCACAACCGCAGACCACACGTAACCACACCAGACCAGGACCTCAACATCCGGCTTCTTCACCTGCGGGATCGTCTAAGACCCGCCATCCGGAATGATTTTGAAACTGAGGGAGGACTATTTCTGTCTGTAATAAAGCCCTTTAGTGGGGAAAAACATTCTGATTGGCTGGGCCTGGCTCTGCAGTGGGTGGGCCTGGCTCCCAAGTGAGTGGTCCCATTCAAAATTAAATTAAACTTTATTTGTCAGATGCGCCGAATACAACATTTACAATGGAAATAGTCTGGGTGGTCATTTGATTAATTGTTCAGCACTCTGTGGTTTGGGGGTAGAAGCTGTTAAGGAGCCTTTTGGTCTTAGACTTGGTGCTCCGGTACCGCTTGCTGTGCGGTAGCATAGAGAAAAGTCTATGACTTGGATGACTGGAGTCTTTCACAATTGTTTGGGCCTTCCTCTAACACTGCCTAGTATTTAGGTCCTGGATGTCAGGAAGCTTGCCCTCAGTGATTTACTGGGCTGTACGCATTACCATCTGCAGCACGTTACGGTCAGATGCCGAACAGTTACCATACCAGGAGGTGATGCTCTTGATGGTGCAGCTGTAGAACTTTTTGAGGATTTGGGAAGCCATAACAAATCCTTTCAGTCTCCTGAGAGGGAAAAGGTGTTGTCGTGCCCTCTTCACAACTGCCTTGGCGTGTTTGGACCATGATAGTTCGTTTGGATGATGTGGACACGAAGGAACTTGAAACTCTCAACCCGCTCCACTTCAGCTCCGTCGATTTTTAATGGAGGCCTGTCCGGCCCTCCTTTTCCTATAGTCCATGATCAGCTCTTTTGTCTTGCTCACATTGAGGGAGAAATTGTCGTGCCTGCACCATACTGCCAGGTCTCTGACCTCCTCCCTATAGACTGTCTCATCATTGTACAGGATCCAGTTGCAGAGGGAGATGTTTAGTCCCAGGGTCCTTAATGACAAGCTTTGTGGGCACTATGGTTTTGAACGCTGAGCTGTAGTCAATGAACAGAATTCTCACATAGGTGTTCCTTTTGTCCAGCTGGGAAAGGGCAGTGTGGAGTGCGATTGAGATTGTGTCATCTGCGGACCAGACAGGACTGGTAAAAAGTGCTCTTCACTGACGTGTCGCGGTTTTGACTTACCAGGGGTGATGGTCGGATTTGCGTTTATCGTCAAAGGAATGAGCGTTACACCGAGCGGGATCGATTTGGAGGTGGAGCGGGAGCGGGTCAATTTGGAGATGGAGGGTCCATCATGGTCTGGGGAAGTGTGTCACAGCATCATCGGACTGAGCTTGTTGTCATTGCAGGCAATCTCAACGCTGTGCGTTACAGGGAAGACATCCTCCTCCCTCATGTGGTACCCTTCCTGCAGGCTCATCCTGACATGACCCTCCAGCATGACAATGCCACCAGCAATACTGCTCGTTCTGTGCGTGATTTCCTGCAAGACAGGAAGGTCAGTGTTCTGCCATGGCCAGTGAAGAGCCCGGATCTCAATCCCATTGAGCACGTCTGGGATCTGTTGGATCGGAGGGTGAGGTCTAGGGCCATTCCCCCCAGAAATGTCCGCGAACTTGCAGGTGCCTTGGTGGAAGAGTGGGGTAACATCTCACAGCAAGAACTGGCAAATCTGGTGCAGTCTATGAGGAAGAGATGCACTGCAGTACTTAATTCAGCTGGTGGCCACACCAGATACTGACTGCTACTTTTGATTTTGGGTCAAAATCTAAATTTTGTTAGTCACATGTCTCTGGAACTTGTTCAATTTATGTCTCAGTTGTTGAATCTTGTTATGTTCATACAAATATTTACACATGTTAAGTTTGCTGAAAATAAACAGTTGACAGTGAGAGGATGTGTCACGTTCTGACCTTAGTTCCTTTATTATGTCTCTATTTTAGTTTGGTAAGGGCGTGAGTTGGGGTGGGCATTCTATGTGTTGTTCTATGTTTTTGTATTTCTATGTGTTTGGCCTGGTATGGTTCTCAATCAGAGGCAGCTGTCTATCGTTGTCTCTGATTGAGAGCCATACTTAGGTAGCCTGTTTTCCCATTTTGAGTGTGGGTGTCACGTAGAGTAGGCCAGAAGGCTAAACTGGATAACCTAACCTCTATCAAAATAAAAAGATGGCGGAGCCGCAAAAGTTCTTCTGTGCAAAGGTGTTTATTTACAAGTGATTCCGGAACAAAAAACAACAGTACTGCCATCAACGTCTACCTTATGGGACAGCTTAAAAACAATGCTGCCCCATCCACAGCTCAATCCAAAAAATGCCCTCCTTAGAGACTGGAGAGAGGCTCCTTTTGTAGGGCTAGCCCCTCCCCTCAGAACAATTAACCCTAATTAATTAATCAATTAACAATACAAACCTACATTTTCCATGAACTAAACAAACTAAAGGATATACATTGCAACACGGTTTTAAACAATATCACAACATAACATTTACAACATTACATCACTACTGACAATATCTTTCAATATGCCCATATGCATTAATGAGCCATTTGGGACAGGCACTAGAAAGCCAACCCAACTCCCTTAGCTCGGGTCCTTTTCCAGCATACCCGGAAGCTACAGAGATGGAGAGAGAGGAACAGAACAAACAAACAATGCGCTCATCCACAACATTGATAAGTATAATAATTATTGTATCTCTCAAATATGAACATTGACAAGTGTGAAATGCCTGCACCAAGACAGAAGTTAATTTGTGTGTCGACCCACATTGTTAACTTATGGTATAATGGCGCAGGGAGGAGTGGTGAATATGTGTGTGCGTTAAAGAACCAAATGCTGCCCGCGGCCAGTGACGGACTTCTACGTCACATTACCTTCCTCCTCTCCTGAAGCGACCATGTTCGGGAGCCTTGATAGGTAGTCCGCAGTAACGTTCTCTTTTCCTGCCTTGTGACGGACACAGAACCTGAAGGGCTGGAGCTCCAGATACCACCTGGTCACACGAGAATTCCGGTCCTTCATGGTCTGGATCCAGGTCAGTGCTCTGTGGTCCGTGTGCAGGTCAAATTCCCTCCCAAGAAGGTAGTAACGGAGGCTATCTAGGGCCCACTTTATAGCCAGGCACTCCTTTTCGATTGTAGAATACCTGGTTTCCCTGGGCAACAGCTTCCGACTCAGGTACAGCACAGGAAGCTCTTCTCTTGGCTCCCCTTGGGCCAGTACAGCTCCAATTCCTACAGCCGAAGCGTCCACCTGCACGAGAAATCTCTTCTTAAAATCAGGGGTCTGGAGAACAGGGAATGAGCACAGTCGTTTTTTCAGTGTCATGAAGGCTTCCTCACACTCCTCAGTCCACTTCACAGGGTTGCTGGCCCCCTTCGAAGTGAGGTTGGTCAGAGGGACAGCGATGGTCGAAAACTGTGGAATGAATCTCCGGTACCACCCTGCCAGACCTAGGAAGGACTTCACCTGTGTCTTGGTTCTGGGTTGAGGGCTATTCCTGATGGACTCCACTTTCTCCACCTGAGGCCGAACTTCACCCTTACCCAGCTGGTACCCCAGGTACTTTGTCTCCTGTTTCGCCCACTCACACTTCTGGAGGTTAAGTGTGAGGCCTGCTTCATGGATCTTCCCCAGGACGCTGCTAAGATGCTGTATGTGCTCCTCCCAGGAGTGGCTGTAGATCACCACGTCGTCCAAGTAAGCAGCACAGTAATCGTCACAGTCCTGGAGGACCTTGTCCATCAGCCTCTGGAAAGTCGCAGGGGCCCCATGAAGGCCAAACGGCATGACCTTGAACTGGAACAAGCCCATTGGCGTCCGGAATGCAGTGTAGGCCTTGGATTGTTCATCCAGGGGCACCTGCCAGTACCCTTTGCAGAGATCCAATGTGGTGATGTAATGAGCTCTACCTATTCTCTCCAGTAAGTCGTCAATGCGGGGCATGGGATAGGCATCAAACTGGGAGATGGCATTCACCTTACGGAAGTCCATGCAGACGCGCAAAGAGCCATCCTTCTTTGGGACAATGACAATAGGGCTGCTCCATTCACTTGAAGATGGCTCGACAACATCCATCTCTATCATGGTGTGGACCTCTTCCTTGAGGGCTACCACCAGCCTCTCAGGCACACGGTAAGGATGCTGGCGGACAGGGTTCTGGCCAGGTTTCAAACGAATGACGTGTTCCAGGACTTTGGTTCTTCCTGGTCTCTGACTGAAGAGGGCCGGATACTTGCCAAACAGCTGCTTCAGCTCATCTTGCTTGTCTTCTTCCAGGTGAGCCAGTATGACTTCTGCTCGTTCTTTCCATGCCTCTGTGACCCCATCCGACTCATCCTCTTCTACTCTGCGGACCAGAAAGGACTTTTCTTTGGAGAGTTCCTCTTTCTCCTCCCAGGCCTTGAGAAGGTTCACATGGTAGGTTTGCTTCTTCTTACCCTTGTCCGGGTGCAGCACCTCGTAGGTCACTGGGCCCATCTTCCTCCCGATTAGGTACGGTCCTTGCCATTGCGCAAGGAGCTTGCTGGTAGACGAGGGAAGGAGGAGCAGGACTTTCTGTCCTGGCTCAAACTCTCTGTGACGAGCGTGCTGGTCATAGCCTCTCTTCTGGGCCTTCTGGGCTTGCTGAAGGTTTGCTCTAGCTTCCTCTCGGTACCGTTCCAACCTGTCTCGCATCTGGAGGACATACTGGACAATCCCCTGTCCTGAGGTAGCTACTGGGGAACCTTCCCAGCACTTCTTCAGCAGGTCCAGTGGTCCTTGTACTGGCCATCCATAGAGGAGTTCGAATGGCGAGAAACCTGTCGATGCCTGAGGCACCTCCCTGTAAGCAAAAAGCAGAAAGGGTAACCACTTATCCCAGTCTTTACCAGTGTCAGCCACAAACTTCCTCAGCATGTTCTTGAGCGTTTGATTGAATCTCTCTACGAGCCCATCCGTTTGGGGATGGTAGGGAGTAGTCCTCAAGCCTTTAATGCCCAGCTGTCGGTGGAGTTGAACCATCAGTCGCGAGGTGAAGTTTGTCCCTTGGTCCGTCAGGATTTCATCTGGGATTCCTACACGAGAGAAGAGCTGAACAAGAGCACTGATTATTTTTGGAGTGGTTATGGAACGGAGTGGGAAGGCTTCTGGGAACCGGGTGGCATAGTCACAGATCACCAATATATACTTGTAACCTGCACTACTCTTCTCCAAGGGTCCAACAATGTCCATTGCAATTCTCTTGAATGGGGTAGAGATAACTGGCAGTGAACATAGAGGAGCCCGTTCAGACCTACGGACAGCACTGGTTTTCTGGCACGTGGGGCATGATTTGCAGTATTTTTGTACATCAGTATACATGGAGGGCCAAAAGAAACGGGAGCCTAGCCTAAGATAGGTCTTATGTTGCCCTAGATGGCCTGCCCATGGAACTGTATGTGCAAGGTTGAGAACAAGTGGTCTACAGGTAGATGGCACCACCAACTTCCTGCCATCTGCCTCTGACCCAAGGTAGAGTATGTGGTTGTCTATTGTGTAAATCCCCCCACATGAAGATTGACTGTCCCCAGCTAAGGCCTTGTCAAACAAACATTTCAAGGTTGCGTCAGACTTCTGCAGTGTAGCAAAATTTTGTGGAACATCCCATTGCACCTCTAACCCAGACACATCAGCAACAGGTACAGGGGTTCCCACATACTTCTCAAGACGCCGCTGGCGGCGTGACTTTCTGGGCCCTTTGGTTCCCCCCTCGCACAGACTATCACACAAGTCAGGCAGAGGTTGTAAACCAGCTTTGGCCTGGGCACGAGTGACAACTGAACATGCCATCTGAACATCAGACTGGCAAACTGACTGCTCATATAGCTGACCCCCCACACTTCCCAACAGATCAGAGAGTACAGGCACATCCCTCCCCAAAATCATCTCAAAAGGTAGCTTCTCCATTACCCCAACTTTGAGGAGGTATTTCTGACCCTGAATCTCAACTGTGAGCTCAGCTGTGGGCTGCTGTGACTGGTCACCATGGACACATTGGATCAGTGTCTGATGACCATAATCAATGTCATTAACAGGTACATTACCTTTTCTGATCAATGACAGGGAACTGCCGGTGTCAATCATTGCAGTAAGACTTTTACCATTCACTTTTACAGGTACCAAGCATGACCCTTCCCGAGTCTGTCTATTCTGAACACCATCCCCCTCTCTGGGTACATAACAGTAACCTGAGAGCTTGGATTTACGTAGCGGACACATTGAAGCTTTGTGCCCCTGCTGCCGGCAGTAAAAACAGGTCAGACCCCTCCCATCAGAGCGAACTGCATGATCCCTTACCTCCCTCCCAGACACATAACCCCCAGAGTTACCTCCACCATCTCTGGCGTTTCTGATGTCCCTTGTGTCTCTGAGACTCCTTGGAGCGGGTGCTGCAGGTTGTGGTGGGCCCCCTTTACGTGCATTAAGATACTGCAGTGCAAGCTTGGCCGCCATAAGCCCGTCCTTGGGCTCGTGCTCTCGGACCCAGGTTCGAATGTCGTGTGGTAGAACTTGTAGAAGTTGCTCGAGGATGATGACCTCCCCGATTTCGTCCTGTGTCTTCTCCCCCGGTCGAACCCATCGTCGGTAGAGACCCTTGAGGCGGTGGTACGTCTCTGTTGGTGACTCACCCGATGGCGTTGATGCAGCTCTGAAGCGTTGACGGTAGGTTTCCGGTGAGATGTCAAACTTCACCAGCAGCGCTTCCTTCAAGCCCTTGTAGACATTGGCCAGCCCCTCATCCATTGCTGTGTAAGCCTCTAAGGCCTTGCCCGTGAGCAATGGGACAAGCCTGCAGGCCCACTCTACCTCAGGCCACTGCCACGTCTTAGCCATGCGCTCAAACCTCAGCAGGTAGTTTTCAATGTCCTCCCCCTGCTGGTATGAGGGCATCTTTGGCTCCTTCCTCAGGAATGCTGGAAGATGGACGTTAACACTGCTGGACTGGTCTCCTGGTGCTGGCCTCATTACTGCTTGGTGTGCCTGCTGTGGAGTTGAAGTCCCTGCTGCATCGAGCCTTTGTCGTCCTGGTGTTGGAAGACCCAATCTTGGGCTCTCACTGACGAGTTCCGCCTGGTGGGGAGCTGTGAGGATAGATTGGCGTAGGCCACGTAACTCCTGCTTGAGGTCTTCGTCCCTCCTCTCAAGGCAGGTGAAAAGTTGCTGAAAAAGGGTTACCATGGTTGGGTGTGGTTCTGGTCCCCCAACTGCTCCTTCAGTCAGCAGCTCACCCAGTTCTGGTTGTCTTTGGCCCCGCGGTCGGGCTCCTAGTTTCTCATACTTGACCTCTTCTTCTCCAGACGATTCCATGGTATTCCACCCCGGTTCAACTTCAGGTACCTTTTCTGACAGTTGCTGCTGTTGCTGAGAACGCAATCCTGTACGCATTCCTTTATCTCTTTTGTTGGAATTCACTGATTTGCGGTACGCCATCCCACCACTGCCACCATATGTCACGTAGAGTAGGCCAGAAGGCTAAACTGGATAACCTAACCTCTATCAAAATAAAAAGATGGCGGAGCCGCAAAAGTTCTTCTGTGCAAAGGTGTTTATTTACAAGTGATTCCGGAACAAAAAACAACAGTACTGCCATCAACGTCTACCTTATGGGACAGCTTAAAAACAATGCTGCCCCATCCACAGCTCAATCCAAAAAATGCCCTCCTTAGAGACTGGAGAGAGGCTCCTTTTGTAGGGCTAGCCCCTCCCCTCAGAACAATTAACCCTAATTAATTAATCAATTAACAATACAAACCTACATTTTCCATGAACTAAACAAACTAAAGGATATACATTGCAACACGGTTTTAAACAATATCACAACATAACATTTACAACATTACATCACTACTGACAATATCTTTCAATATGCCCATATGCATTAATGAGCCATTTGGGACAGGCACTAGAAAGCCAACCCAACTCCCTTAGCTCGGGTCCTTTTCCAGCATACCCGGAAGCTACAGAGATGGAGAGAGAGGAACAGAACAAACAAACAATGCGCTCATCCACAACATTGATAAGTATAATAATTATTGTATCTCTCAAATATGAACATTGACAAGTGTGAAATGCCTGCACCAAGACAGAAGTTAATTTGTGTGTCGACCCACATTGTTAACTTATGGTATAATGGCGCAGGGAGGAGTGGTGAATATGTGTGTGCGTTAAAGAACCAAATGCTGCCCGCGGCCAGTGACGGACTTCTACGTCACAGTGGGTGATTGTTTTCTGTCTCTGTACCTGCACCAGACAAAACTGTTTCATTTTCGGTCATTCGCTTGTTATTTTGTGTTGTGTTCAGTTTAAACAAATATTAACATTGACACGTACCACGCTGAATATTGGTCCGATCCTTCCTACTCCTCCTCAGAAGAGGAGGAAAACCGTTACAGGACGTTTCGTTTTTTGCTGAGTTTAGTAGCAGTCTAATGGGCTCCTGAACAATGGTGCTATTTTGTGTTTTTTGAGGAGGGCTGATCTGTTTTCTTCATAATGTTTCCGCCATTGTTTCCTATGACCGAAAAGAGCTTCTGGACATCAGAACAGCGAACAATCAATTTTGAATTTTACTTCAATGAGTCAATGGCGAAGGACACACTGCTCATCCCGAACCAGCCTCCAATCCCAAACACTCGAAAATGGATCAGGCAATGTTATACAGGCCGGCATGCGGGGTACCTGATGAGAATTCGTCGGCAAATGGATAAACCGCCTCTACCATCCGTTCTATTGGCGACCGTGAAATCACATAAACTGGACAAGCTCTGTTCGAGACTATCGTAGCAACATGATCTGAAGAACTTTAATATTCTATGTTCCTCAGAGTCGTGACTAAACACGCACATGGAAAATGTAAATCCAGCTGGTTTTTCTATGCATTGGTAGAACAGAACGTCAGCGTAGGGTAAAATGAAAGGGGTGTTGTGTTTCTTTTTGTTAACAAAGGTTGGTGCCAATCTCTAATAGTAAAGAAGTCTCGACATTCTGCTCGCCTGAGTTAGAATACCTCATGATAACTTGTAGACGACACTATTTACCACCACAAACCGATGCTGGCACTAAGACTGCACCCAATGTGCTGTATAGGGCCATAAGCAAACACAAAAATGCTCACACAGTAGCAACACTCCTAGTGGCCAGTGATTTTAATGCAGGAAAACTGAAATCCTTCTTTCCTAAATGTCTACCATTGTCACCTATGCAAATAGGCAAAAAAACTACTTGCAAACTATAACAGATTAAAAAGGAAAAGCGAGCCATAAGCTGTCAAGTGACACAAGCCTACCAGACGAGCTATATGCCTTCTATGCTCGCTTTGAGGCAAGAAACACTGAACCATGCATGAGAGAACCCGGTGTCCCAGACAACTGTGTGATCACTCTCTCCATAGTTGATGTGTGTCGTGTCTTTACTATCATTAAACTGAAGTTATTATCAAAGATTCTCTGTAATTTGTATTACGCGATTAGACTGATTAATCATGTAACCATAATTAACTAGGAAGTCGGGGCACCAAGGAAAATATTCAGATCACAAAGTTATAATTTCCCAATATAACCTTTCAGATATGTTCATATCTGATCCATAGTCTTCTGATTAATTAATAATTTATTTTACCTCACGTTAGTCTCATTCCAAATGTCGTAAATCTGCACGAACCCAGTCTTCAGTATGAGTCATCCATACATCAATTGTCATAAATCATTTATTTATTACTAACTAAGTAATTCACAGAAATGCATAAACAAAACAACAAAGTAAATATGGTTCCAAGAAATGATAGAAGAATGTGCCCTATTGGGCTAAACCGGCATGGCGGCTTGTTAGACAAAAGGGGAAGTGGGGGTCGACTAAGAAGTCACTACAGAGTGATAATTATAACAATTGAAATGCTAATCCTTTGCACATGAACGCTCACTCATTCGGGAACAATTGCAATCAATCAATATATTTACGCTCAGTGTGTTGTCTTGATCGCTGGTGAAAAGTATTTTGTAGAATTGTCCGCCTCTCTCCCTCTCTCTCTCTGTTGTGGTTAGGGTGGATTGTTCAGAGTGACATTCATTTGTTATAGAATGGATGTTTCGGCGGTTGTCATTCTTCGCTTTTAATGATACCGAATTTCTAGCTGCAGACTAGTAATTAATATCAAAGACTTGTTCTTACTCTGTCGGTATCGATAGTCTAAGAGTTTAACCACGTGGTATGGTTAAAAGATTCAGCAATGGTCTACAACCTTTGTCCCCTCCTAATGGAGAAAAGCATGGTCTGGTGATAATTTCTCAAAGTTGGGTTTTATTCGGAATTGCAGAAAAGGGCTGTCACAGGATGCCTGACCCTAACTCGGCTCAGGGGCGGTCCTCTTATTCAGTTAAACTCAAAAGGGAATTGGCGTTTCATTAAACAGTCCAAAATCACATTGTAAAATTGTGTAAACAGTATCATACTCACTCATTCATCTTATACAACAATTAGATGTAAACCTCATATCTGAGGCTATTATATAAACAGCGTTATGGTAATGTGGCCACACCGTCTCCCATGAGCTTCCCCAAGTTGTAACAAACGGACCAGTCCGTAGCTGGATCCTTCTCTGGAACATTCAATTTGTTCGGACCTCGAGTTCTGTGAGGTGGAAGAAATTCCTTTGTTCTCTATGAAACCACTCTCTCTATACTGTGTGGCCATGTGGCAGGGTCTTCTACTCAGGAATTTATGACCTCTCTCTGACCACAGCAGCCTAGTTGAAGGAGGAAAGGGGGAGGCAGGGAGAGGGGGATGGGCTTGCTTTACCCAAAGAGGGCAACGTCATGACATTTGACTAAGACCTTTAAACAGGTTAACATTCACAAAGTTGTGGAGCCAGATAGATTCCCAGGACGTGTACTCAGAGCATGCTCTAACCAGCTGGCAAGTGTCTTCACTGACAATTTCAACCTCTCCCTGACCCATTCTACAATAACTACATGTTTCAAGCAGACCGCCATAGTCCCTGTGCCCAAGAACGCCAAGGTAACCTGTCTAAATTACTTTTGCCCAGTAGCACTCACATCTGTTGCCATGAAATGCTTTGAAAGGCTGGTCATGGTCACATAAACACCATCATCACAGGCACCCTGGAAACACTCCAATTCGCATACTGCCCCAACAGATCCACAGATGACGCAATCTGTATTGCACAACATACTGCCCTTTACCCACCTGGACAAAATAAACACCTATGTAAGAATGCTTTTCATTGATTACAGTTCAGCGTTCAACACCATAGTGTCCTCCAGGCTCATCACTAAGCTAAGGAACTTGGGACTAAACACCTCCCTCTGCAACTGGATCCTGGACTTCCAGCCATAGGTGGTGAGGGTTGGCAACGACCCTCAACTCGGGGGCTCAACAAGGGTGTGTGCTTAGTCCCCTCCTGTACTCCCTGTTCACCCACACCTACATGACCGCACACGACTCCAACGCTATCATTCAGTTTACCAACGTCACAACGATGGTAGGCCTGATCATCAATGACAATTAGACAGCTTATAGGGAGGAGGACATAGACCTGTTAGAGTGGGGCCAGGACATCAACCTCTCCCTCAATGTCAGCAAGAGAAAGGAGCTGATTGTGGACTACAGGAAATGGATGGCCGAGCACACCACCATTCACATCCACGGGGCTGTAGTGGAGCGTGTCGAGCTTCAAGTTCCTAGGTGTTCTACAGATGCACCATTGAGAGCATCTTGACTGGCTGCATCACCGCTTGGTATGGCAACAGCTTGGCATACGACCGACCGTAAGGTGCAACAGAGAGTACAGCCCAGTATATCACTGTGGCCGTGCTCCCTGCCATCAAGCTCACCAAGCGGTTTCAGAGGAAGGCCCTAAAAATTGTCAAAGGTTCCAGCCACCGAAGTCATAGGCTGTTCTTTCTGCTACCGCATGGCAAGCGGTACCATAGCACCAAGTCTGGAACTTAAAGGCTCCTGAACAGCTTCTACTCCAAGCCATAAACTGCTGAACAGTTAATCAAATGGCTACCCTCTCCTGTGAAGATGATAGCTTCTCATTAGCCATTTCACCAGCAGCGTACAGGCGTCGCCGGAGATCACACACATAAGATAACAGGGACTGTTAGATAGAAGTCCACGCACCCTATGTCCAAACACAAGGTCATTTAAACTGAAGTGTCGTCACAATACTGGGAGGGTCGTCACAATATTGCTACTATTCAAATATGCAATTAACCATTTCTCTGTACTGTGTATGTATGCCTTCTGTATCTTGTGCATAGAAAAAATAAAGTCTGATTTTATTTGATATATTCTGTGGTTACCAGAGGCAGTAATATGAAGACCAACATGACATGCACCAAAATCAGATTAGGATTTAGGCAAAGGACACACAAAGTGTGTTTTTACCTCAAGTGTTTCCTTATTGTAGGCTACTACTTCTACCACTTTTAGTCTTGAAATCTTTGTTTACTACACTACCTTACTCACTCTGTTTAGCACATGGCCTCATATGTGAATCCTTAAAGTTAGCTAGCGACTAGGACGAGCTGCAACAAACACTCAAACTGGACAGTTTTATCTCAATCTCTTCATTCAAAGACTCAATCAGACACTCTTACTGACAGTTGTGGCTGCTTTGCATGATGTATTGTTGTCTCATCTTTCTTGCCGTTTGTGCTGTTGTCTGTGCCCAACAATGTTTGTACCTTGTTTTGTGCTGCTACTGTACCATGTTGTGCTGCTGCCATGTCGTGTTGTCATGTGTTGCTGCCATGCTATGTTGTCATCTTAGGTCTATCTTTATGTAGTGTTGTTTTGTCTCTCTTGCCGTGATGAGTTTTGTCCTATATTTTTATTTAATAAATGTTTTATTTTTAACCCCAGCCTCCATCTCAGCAGGAGGCCTTTTGCCTTTCCGTAGGCCGTCATTTAAATCAAATCAAATCAAATTGTATTTGTTACATACACATGGTTAGCAGATGTTAATGCGAGTGTAGCGAAATGCTTGTGCTTCTAGTTCCGACAATGCAGTAATAACCAACGAGTAATCTAACCTAACAATTCCACAACAACTACCTTATACACACAAGTGTAAAGGGATAAATAATATGTACATAAAGATATATGAATGAGTGAAGGTACAGAACGGCATAGGCAAGATGCAGTAGATGGTATAGAGTACAGTACAGTATATACATATGAGATGAGTAATGTAGGGTATGTAAACATAAAAGTGGCATAGTTTAGAGTTGCTAGTGATACATGTATTACATTAAGATGGCAAGATGCAGTGGATGATATAGAGTACAGTATATACATATGAGATTAATAATTTAGGGTATGTAAACATTATATTAAGTGGCATTATTTAAAGTGGATACTGATAAAAAAAAAATTACATCAATTTCCATTATTAAAGTGGCTGGAGTTGAGTCAGTATGTTGGCAGCAGCCACTCAATGTTAGTGGAGGCTGTTTAACAGTCTGATGGCCTTGAGATAGAAGCTTTTTTTCAGTCTCTCGGTCCCTGCTTTGATGCACCTGTACTGACCTCGCCTTCTGGATGATAGCGGGGTGAACAGGCAGTGGCTCGGGTGGTTGTTGTCCTTGATGATCTTTATGGCATTCCTGTGACATCGGGTGGTGTAGGTGTCCTGAAGGGCAGGTAGTTTGCCCCCGGTGATGCGTTGTGCAGACCTCACTACCCTCTGGAGAGCCTTACGGTTGTGGGTGGAGCAGTTGCCGCGGTGATACAGCCCGACAGGATGCTCTCGATTGTGCATCTGTAAAAGTTTGTGAGTGCGTTTGGTGACAAGCCGAATTTCTTCAGCCTCCTGAGGTTGAAGAGGTGCTGCTCCGCCTTCTTCACGATGCTGTCTGTGTGGGTGGACCAATTCAGTTTGTCCGTGATGTGTACTCCGAGGAACTTAAAACTTACTACCCTCTCCACTACTGTCCCGTCGACGTGGATAGGGGGGTGCTCCCTCTGCTGTTTCCTGAAGTCCACAATCATCTCCTTTGTTTTGTTGACGTTGAGTGTGAGGGTATTTTTCTGACACCACACTCCGAGGGCCCTTGTTAATAAGAATTTGTTTTTAACTTACTTTCCTAGTTGAATAAAGGTTAAAAACTTCTTATGGCTTAGATCCCACTAATGGGATCGATATGACAACAGACAGTGAAAATGCAGGGCACCAAATTCAAAAAATCAGAAATCTCATAATTAAAATTCCTTAATTAAACATAGAAGTATTTTACACCATTTTAAAGACAAACTTGTTGTAAATCCAGCCACAGTGTCCGATTTCAAAAAGGCTTTACGATGAAAACACACCAAACGATTATGTTAGGTCAGTACCTAGTCACAGAAAAACACAGCCCTTTTTCCAGCCAAAGAGAGGAGTCACAAAAAGCAGAAATAGAGATAAAATGAATCACTAACCTTTGATGATCTTCATCAGATGAGTTCATCTTTATATACTATTTATATACAAAAATCTGAGTTTACATTGGCGAGTTATTTTCAGTAGTTCCAAAACATCCGGCGATTTTGAAGAGAGCCACATCAATTTACAGAAATACTCATCATAAATGTTGATGAAAATACAAGTGTTATACATGGAACTTTAGATATACTTCTCCTTAATGCAACCGCTGTGTCAGATTTCAAAATAGCTTTACCGAAAAAGCACACCATGCAATGGTAATCTAAGTACAGCGCTCAGACAACAAAACAAGCCAAACAGATATCCGCCATGTTGTGGAGTCAACAGAAGTCAGAAATAGCATTATAAATATTCACTTACCTTTGATGATCTTCATCAGAATGCACTCCCAGGAATCCCAGTTCCACAATAAATGTTTGATTTGTTTGATAAAGTCCATCATTTATGTCCAAATACCTAATTTTTGTTCACGCATTTAGCCCAGATATCCAAATTCATGAGGCGCGAGCAGACAAAAAGTCAAAGTTCCGTTACAGTCCGTAGAAACATGTCAAACGATGTATAGAATCAATCTTTAGGATGTTTTTAACATAAATCTTCAATAATGTTTCAACCGGAGAATTCCTTTGTCTGTAGGAATGCAATGGAACGCAAGCTAACTCTCACGTGAACGTGCGTGGTCACCTCATGGCACTCTGGCAGACCTCTGACTCTTTCAGCTCTCATTCCTCCCTCCTTCACAGTCGAAGCATCAAACAAGGTTCTAAAGACTGTTGACATCTAGTGGAAGCCGTAGGAAGTGCAATACGACCCAATAGACACTGTATATTTGATAGGCAATGACTTGAAAAACTACAAACCTCAGATTTCCCACTTCCTGGTAGGATTTTTTCTCAGTTCTGTTATACTCACAGACATCATTCAAACAGTTGTAGAACCTTCAGAGTGTTTTCTATCCAAATCTACTAATAATATGCATATATTAGCAACTGGGCCTGAGTAGCAGGCAGTTTACTCTGGGCACCTTATTTCAAGCTACTCAATACTGCCCCCAGCCATAACAAGTTTAAATAAAACAATTTAAAAAGTAAAGAGATGGGCGGGGCTAAGGCTTAAGAGGGGGTGAACAATGCTGAATAGGTGTAAACAAAGAAGAGCTGTCCAGTAGGTGTATCAAAACTTTCAAGGGCCACTTTCTCAAAAATGGGGTTAGAAGTTTATCAACTTTCAAAGCAAAGTTACTTTCCCATTATTCCACAACTGCAGTGTATGATATACCATTTTGTATATCTGAGTCTCTACTTTTATCCAATGTAAAAAACACAATTTAAAATTTTGCTAAATAAGACCAAATAGAGGTGTTCGGTCACATGCTGCTGCTACTCTGTTTATTATCTATCCTGATTGCTTTTACCCCTACCTACTTGAAAATATTGACTCAATTACTTCAACTTCCTCATACCACAGCACAAGTATTGTGTTACTATTAATGTTTTTATTTAGAAAATTGTTTATACTCTGAATTGTTGGGAAAGGGCTCAAAAGTAAGCATGTAACGTTAAAGTCTACACCTGTTGTATTCGGTGCATGTGACTAATTCCTTTTTTATTTGACTTGAAATGCGTTAAAATCCAGTCAATTATATGCCTGTTTTCTTAATTACATCCCAATTTCCAACAGAAGTTATATAAAATGTTTTTTTCACCAAACCTATCTTAACAGTTATTTTCAGGCTATTCCTGGTATTTTCTAATTGTGGTACGTGAGTGATAGTTCAGATAAAAGTAGGATAGTCAGATTCTCTACACATGCTATCAAATAGCTTACAGGTAGCCTATGGAAGGGTGAATGTGTCTCCCGCCTGCTGCTTTGCTAAGGACATAGTCTGGAAGACGAGATAGCCTCAGTTCAGTACTTGAGTGCACAAATGATCTAATATCGACTTTATTTTAACTTTTTGCAGGTTTGAATTAAAAACAATTACTTTGTGTATCTATTGATACAATAATATCCAAATAACACGAGAGACTTGTCGAGTTAAAAATGGCCGACTGATTTTAATAAAAAATAGCCCACATAGACTGCAGATTAATATTTGCTATTATTTCCCACAATGTTTGTATTTAACATATTAAAAGACATTTTCTTTCGACAGACCTCATGTACTTTTAGTCTACTTGCTAAAATAATGTCAGTGGTGTACCCTATATGACAATCCGATATTGCAATATAGGCTACTGTTTTGTAATAGAGCCTAACCCTTATTTCCCCTTCAATTAACTAAATTGTTACATTTGAAAAATTAAATATCTGTCGGTATTGGCATAGGCTGTTTGTTTATACTTTTGATAGGCTAACATTGTCATAATACCATTCACTCCCGTTTTGGGCTCTTGAGCTTAATATTTAATATGGCAAATTGAATTTATTTCAAAAGACAAAAGGCAATAAAGGTAGATAGGAAATAAATACAATAAAGTAGCCTCCATGATTAAACAAATAGGCTACAATGAAATTGTAAACGAATGAAAAGTGTGTTAATATGTTTCAACTTGCGTTTCCTGTTGTATAGCATATATTTGATTAATTCCTTACTGGCCTAAATGTAACTTCTATAATAATTATTACGTTTTAAGGTAGAATATAAATAGGGCGTTGATGACACTGTCATTCATATCAGCCTACTTTGTTTAGGGCTTCAGCGTAGTAACATTATGTGAATATCACAACAGAAAAATTATAGTTTGCATTCTTTGATCAGAGTGAGAAATGTGTTTGGAAGCGAAGGCTGAGTCAATGCCTGTGCTCGTCACTGGCGGATCCGGATTGGTCAGGAAGGCCATTGGGCACGTGGTGAAACAGGAAGGCGGCTGTCTCGAGAGCGAGCAGTGGACCTTCCTGTTCTCCAAAGAGGCCAACCTTGTTTAAGTGACGTCACATGAACCTCATATTCTCAGCAGAGCTGGTCTCAGGCTTGGTCATTGCAGATAAAAATGTCCTAGCCTATATACAAGAGATGCCATGATCCCATATTCTACATGACCGAGAAACACTAGCATGTCTGTTCTACATAACATATTTCTATTGGAATGTATGTCATGTTGCACTGTACGGGTGCACCTCAGCCACGCTCAAGGTACTAAATGATATCATAACCGCCATCGATAAACGAGAGTACTGTGCAGCCGTCTTCATCGACCTGGCGAAGGCTTTCGACTCTGTCAATCACCGTATTCTTATTGGCAGAATCAATAGCCTTGGTTTCTCAAATGACTGCCTCGCCTGGTTCACCAACTACTTCGCAGACAGCGTACAGTGAGTCAAATCAGAGGGCTGGTGATTCCCTGATCCACCTCTATGCAGATGACACCATTGTGTATACATCTGGCCCTTCTTTGGACACTGTGTTATTAACTAACCTCCAGATGAGCTTCAATGCCATATAACTCTCCTTCCGTGGCCTCCAACTGCTCTTAAACGCTAGTAAAACCAAATGCATGCTTTTCAACCTTTCGCTGCCCGCACCCGCCCGCCCGACTAGCATCACTACTCGGGACGGTTCTGACCTAGAATATGTGGACAACTACAAATACCTAGGTGTCTGGCTAAACTGTAAACTCTCCTTCCAGACTCATATTAAACATCTCCAATCCAAAATCAAATCTAGAAGCGGCTTTCTATTTCACAATAAAGCCTCCTTCACTCACGCCGCTAAACTTACCCTCGTAAAACTGATTATCCTACCGATCCTTGACTTCGGAGATGTCATCTACAAAATAGCTTCCAATACTCTACTCAGCAAACTGGATGCAGTCTATCACAGTGCCATCCGTTTTTTTACCAAAGCCCCTTATACCACCCACCACTGCGACCTGAACGCTCTAGTTGACTGGCCCTCGCTACATATTCGTAGCCAGACCCACTGGCTCCAGGTCATCTATAAGTCTATGCTAGGTAAAGCTCCACCTTATCACGATAACAACACCTACCCGTAGCACGCATGCCAGCAGGTATATCTCACTGGTCATCCCCAAAGCCAACACTTCCTTTGGCTGCCTTTCCTTCCAGTTCTCTGCTGCCAGTGACTGGAACAATTGCAAAAATCGCTGAAGCTGGAGACTTATATTTCCCTCACTAACTTTTAACATCAGCTATCTGAGCAGCTAACCGATCGCTGCAGCTGTACATAGTACATCTGTAAATAGCGCACCCAATCTACCAACCTCATCCCCATATTGTTTTAATTTAATTTTCTGCTCTTTTGCACACCAATATCTCTACTTGCACATCATCATCTGCTCATCTATCACTCCAGTGTTAATCTGCTAAATTGTAATTTCTTTGCTACTATGGCTTATTTATTGCCTTACCTCCCTTATCTTACCTCATTTGCACACACTGTATATAGACGTTTCTATTGTGTTATTGACTGTATGTTTGTTTATTCCATGTATAACTCTGTGTCGTTGTTTGTGTCACTTTGCTTTGCTTTATCTTGGCCAGGTCGCAGTTGTAAATGAGAACTTGTTCTCAACTAGCCTACCTGGTTAAATAAAGGTGAAATAAAAAAAACTGAAGTTATATTCAATTTATGTTGGGGAAAACATTTTATTTTCAGCAAACCTACAGTGGAAATCGGAAGTTTACATACACTTAGATTGTAGTTATTAAAACTAGTTTTTCAACCACTCCACAAATGTCTTGTTAACAAACTATAGTTTTGGCAAGTTGGTTAGGACATCTACTTTGTGCATGACACAAGTCATTTTTCCAACAATTGTTTACAAACAGATTATTTCACTTATAATTCACTGTATCACAATTCCAGTGGATCAGAAGTTTACATATACTAAGTTGACTGTGCCTTTAAACAGCTTGGAAAATTCCAGAAAATTATGTCATGGCTTTAAAAGCTTCTGATTGGCTAATTAACATCATTTGAGTCAATTGGAGGAGTACCTGTGGATGTATTTCGAGGCCTACCTTCAAACTCAGTGCCTCTTTGCTTGACATCATTGGAAAATCTAAAGAAATCAGCCAAGATCTCAGAAAAAAATTGTAGACCCCCACAAGTCTGGTTCATCCTTGGGAGCAATTTCCAAACCCCTAAAGGTACCACGTTCATCTGTACAAATAATTGTGCGCAAGTATAAACACCATGGGACCACGCAGCCGTCATACCGCTCAGGAAGGAGACACGTTCGGTCTCCTAGAGATGAACGTACTTAGGTGCGAAAAGTGCAAATCAATCCCAGAACAACAGCAAAGGACCTTGTGAAGATGCTGGAGGAAACAGGTACAAAAGTATCTATATCCACAGTAAAACGAGTCCTATGTAGACATAACCTGAAAGGCCGCTCAGCAAGGAAGAAGCCACTGCTCCAAAACCGCCATAAAAAATCCAGACTACGGTTTGCAACTGCACATGGGGACAACGATCGTACTTTTTGGAGGAATTTCCTCTGGTCTGAATAAACAAAAATAGAACTGTTTGGCCATAATGACCATCCTTATGTTTGGAGGAAAAAGTGGGATGCTTGCAAGCCGAAGAACATCATCCCAACCGTGAAGCAGGGGGGTGGCAGCATGATGTTGTGGGGGTGCTTTGCTGCAGGAGGGACTGGTGCACTTCACAAAATAGATGTCATCATGAGGACAGAAAATTACGTGGATATCCTGAAGCAACATCTCAAGACATCAGTCAGGAAGTTAAAGCTTGGTCGCAAATGGGTCTTCCAAATGGACAATGACCCCAAGCATACTTCCAAAGTTGTGGCAAAATGGCTTAAGGACAACAAAGTCATGGCTTTGGAGTGGCCATGACAAAGCCCTGACCTCAATCCTATAGAGAATGTGTGGGCAGAACTGAAAAAGTGTGTGCGAGCAAGGAGGCCTACAATCCTGACTCAGTTACACCAGCTCTGTCAGGAGGAATGAGCTAAAATTCCCCCAACTTATTGTGGGCAGCTTGTGGAAGGCTACCCAAAATGTTTGACCCAAGTTAAACAATTTAAAGGCAATGCTACCAATACTAATTGAGTGTATGTACACTTCTGACCCATTGGGAATGTGATGAAGGAAAGAAATGCTGAAAGAAAATTAAATTAAAATAAATTAAATTAAAATAAAGTGGTGATCCTGAGTGACCTAAGACAGGGAATTTTTGACTAGGATTAAATGTCAGGAATAGTGAAAACGGAGTTTAAATGTATTTTGCTACGGTGTATGTTAACTTCCGACTTCAACTGTATCTTAACAGTTCTGGTATTTTCTTAATGTGGTGTGTGGTACGTGAGTGACGGTGCGAGAAACTGCGATGGTCACCTGTAAGGCTACTGCTCTCCCTTGTTCTCTAAGTGTTGCTCACAGTATAAGTGCGACTCCACCTTGCTTCTGCGGCTTACCTGTTGATAGGTTAGTGTGCAAGACAAGGGAGAGCCTATGCCTCATTTATGTACTTGAGCGTTCAGAAATAGGATCTAATACCGACTTTATCCGAGGAGGAAAATTCTAACGAATAATTTTACAGGTTTGAATTCATACATTAACTTTGTGTATTGATAAGATACATACAAAATAACACGAGAGTCTTTCCGAGTTAAAAATGTGACTGATTATAATTCAAAATAGCTCACGTAAACTATGCGGATTAATATGTTTTGCCTTTATAAACGTTTGTCCTTTAAGTCCTATGTAGATGACTTTTGGTTGAATGGATGGGTGCGTTTGACTTCAACATAGACATTTTCTTTCGACCAACTTCGTATATGCTACTTTTAGCCTACTCTTGTTTGTGTTGCTAAAATAATGTCAGTGTTGTAGCCTATACGATCATCTGATGTTGTAATATACTGTTTGTAATATAGGCCTAATGAGGCCAACCGATATTTCGATTAAACAAGCTATTTGTCCTTTTGCTAAAATTAACACGACTTTAATGCAATTCACTCCCGTTTTGGACTCTTGAGCTTAATATTTAAAATGGCAAATTGAATTTATTTCAAAAGAAAAAAGTTAATAAATGTATATAGAAATAAATACAATAAAGTAGCCTCCATGATTAAACAACTTGCATATGATGTATAGCATGTTATTAATTCCTTATTAGCCTAAATGTATAACTATTCTTAGTTTTGTCTTCTCATCATTATTTCGTTTTGAGTTTTTTTTATTTGAATTCAAAATAGCCCACATAGACTACCGATTAATATTTGCAATTATTTCCCTAAAATGTTTGGCCTATAAGGCCTATTTATAGGCTAGGCTACATTGTATTTAACACATAAGTAGACATTTTCTTTCGACAGACCTCATACACTTTTAGGCTACTCTTTGATTTGCTTTGCTAAAATAATGTCAGTGGTGTAGCCTGTATGACAATCTGATATTGTAATATAGGCTTCTGTTTTGTAATATAGCCTAACTCTTATTTCCCATTCTTTTAAACTAAATTGTTATATTTAAAAATGAAATATATGTCGATATTGGCGTAGGCTGTTTGTTTATCCTTTTGATAGGCTAAAATTAACATTGTCATAATACCATTCACTCCCCTTTTGGCTTAATATATGCCAAATTGAATTTATTTCAAAAGACAAAAGTCAATAAATGTAGATAGGAAATAAATACAATAAAGTAGCCTCCATGATTAAACAAATAGGCTACAATGAAATTGTAATTGAAACGAAAAGTGTGTTTATACCTTTCAACTTGCGTTTGATGTTGTATAGCATATATTTGATTAATTCCTTACTGACCTAAATGTAATTGTTGTTTTTTTAAATCATAATTATTACGTTCTAAAGTAGACTATAAATAGGGCCATGATCATACTGTCATTCATATCAGCCTACTTTGTTTTGGGCTTCAGCGTAATAACAGTATGTGAATATCACAACTGAAAAATTAAAGTTAGCATTCTTTGTTTGATCAGTGAGAGATGGATTCGCAGACGAAGGCTGAGCCGATGCGCGTGCTCGTCACGGGCGGATCTGGATTGGTCGGGAAGGCCATCGAGCACGTGGTGAAACAGGAAGGCGGCTGTCTCGAGGGCGAGCAGTGGACCTTCCTGTCCTCCAAAGAGGCCAACCTCGTGTAAGTTATGTCACATTAACTTCATATTATCAGCAGAGCTGGTCTGAGGCTTGGTCGATGCAGATAAAAATGGCCTAGCCTATATACAAGAGATGCCATGATCCCATATTCTTCATGCCCGAGAAACACCAGCATGTCTGTTCTACATAACATATTTCTATAGGAAATGTATACATGTTGCACTGTATGAAATCCTGTTATGACCCTTTTACATCTGGGGCTGGTTTTGTGGTTCCAACAGGAACAAAATAAGTTCACTCTGGAAAAAAATATTCTATTCTCTGCTATTCTATTATTTTCTAATCTATTCTATAGATATGTAGATTGATGCATAGATACAGTATATATTTGGAGTTTCTATATAGTTCCTGTTGGAACCACATTAAATGTTTAGCTAATTACATTCGTGCATGCATACTTTTATGAGATTGATGTGTTTCCATTAAATGGGATGGTGATGATGATGATGACAGTTGTTCTGCCAGAGATCTACAACAGACAAGAGCAGTGTTTGAGAAGTATCGGCCCACCCATGTCATCCACCTGGCTGCCAAAGTGGGAGGACTCTATCTTCACATGAAGGAGAACCTACACTTTCTGGTGAGCATACCTAACTACCCAGTTTGTTTTAATACCTAGGCTATACGTTTCTGTCCCAAACTACATTTGTTAAATCAGGGATGGGTCCAGAAATTCGGAAGGGGCATTTCTAACTCACTGGCCCATTTCTTTGCCTGGCGCCCCAATTGTTAACCAAATAATGATGTTTGTGTACAAAACCCGCAGTTTAGACAGGCTGATGGGCTGAAGATGGAACCAGCCCATCTGATATTTTGCCTGAACTGCCTAAAGGCCAGTCCGTGAAATGGTTTGTCTTATCTAGCTACTGGTTGAATGCACCGACTGGAAGCAGCTCTGGAAAAGATCTTCTGCTGAATTACCTGAATATAAATGTCCATGTTCGCCTGGCCGGGCAACTACTTAGGCTGAAATTAAATTCAACTTGTCAAAGTCAACTTTACACAGGGACTTTGTTGGCAAATGTATTCATCTTAATTCCAAAAGGGTATTAATCCATCTGTTTATTTTTTATATTTTTTTATTTAACCTTTATTTAACTAGGCAAGTCAGTTAAGAACAAATGTGTATTTACAATGATGGGCTACAGCGTAATAACAGCATGTGAATATCACAACTAAAAAATAGAAGTTAGCATTCTTTGAGAGTGAGTGAGAGTGAGAGATGGTTTCGCAGACGAAGGCTGAGCGGATGCGCGTGCTCGTCACGGACGGGGTGTCTCACTGTCTCCAAATGCATTCTTTTAATTCATTTGTGTAAAAACAAGTTATTGTGTAAAAACAAGTTATTGTGTAAGAGTCGCAATACAGGTTTTATTGAATTGAGACCACAGTGTATTGCCTTCACAGAGGGACAACCTTCGCATCAATGACAACGTGCTGCAGACGTCTCACGAAAGGGGCGTCACCAAGGTGGTGTCCTGTCTGTCCAGCTGCATCTTTCCTGACAAGACCACATACCCTATTGATGAGAGCATGGTGAGTTGAACAACCAGTAAGACCAAATCAATGAGATTATGTTGTGTTTAACCTTAATACTAAAATACTATGGTGGCATCAAATTGCACCCAATTCCCTATATAGTACATTATTTTTAACCAGAGACCTAATGACCCTGGTCAAAGGTAGGAGTTCAACAGTTTAGGGTGCCATTTGGGACCGAGTATGTGCCCAGTGACAGTAGAACTACTCTATGTTTGGGGGATCTCTGGCCCTCCAAACTGGGATTTTTAATAAAAGATGGTGTAGGATCACTCATGCTTTCTTCCCCTTCCCACAGATCCACAATGGGCCCCCACATGACTCAAACTTTGGCTACTCACATGCCAAAAGAATGATTGATATTCAGAACAGGTGAGCTGGTGACTAATCTGTTACCTGTGCAGGTACATTAGCACACATTTGAAAGACCCACTCCAGCCTCCCTTGCACCTCATTTATCACCTGATGAACTTAACAAAAGATGCATTTCAGTAGCTGGTGCAGGTCCCTCATTACATGGCACAGCCCAGCTAGCACATAATGTTCTGAGAACCATATGTTTCTTATCTGGGAATTTCAGTACTTTAGCATAACATTTCCTACAGGTTTCCTCGTGGTTCTATTTAAAGTTATGCTCTCAGAAAGTTAAGAAACAACGTTCTTCTGTGGGAATTTCAGAATTTCAGCATAATGTTTCCTACAGGTTTCCTCATGGTTCTATTTAAAGTAATGTTCTCAAATTGTTCAGAGAACATTAAGAACAACGTTCTTATGTGGGAATTTCAGTACTTCAGCGTAACGTTTCCTACAGGTTTCCTCATGGTTCTATTTAGTAATATTCTCAGAACATTAAGAAAACTTTACATTAAAACCACAAGAGGGTTCTAAAAATGTTATTTATTAATATATACATTCCGTTCTCAGCGTCAACAAAACTCTCTCTATCCTCTATCTTGTTAAGTGAGTTCATGAAGTAGCCGCACCCGCTAATTGGCCACACCTGATCTTTATGAGCACTTGTTTCCTTTGAAATGGGGTCTGTTTGAATAGACTAAAATACACAGCTTTGTATAAGTTACAAAACATGGCATGCTAGCGCCAACCTGGTGGCGCAGTGGACTGAGTCCATGGATAGGAAACACAAGATCATAGGTTTAAATCTTATATGCTCTTTGTGACAATAAAAAAGAGATGTGTTTGCCATGATTAATGCCTAAGCAATTTAATTTCCATGTGTCCCATCTGTGCTTGGTGTTCAAAACAGTTAACCTAAGCTAGCAGTGTTATTAAAAGTCTTATTGAAACATGTTCTCAGAATATTATTTAATTACATTCAAATAACCTATAATTTCATTATCAGAACATTAATAAAACCTCCCAGGAAAACTTTCAGGGAATCATTGTAAAACGTTCTCAGAACGTCCCTGCAACCAAAAAATGAATGTTCTCAGAACGTAAAAAAAGTCAGTTTCACCGGTCAGGAAACTTAGGCGTTTGTTCCCAGAACCAATGGGAAACCAAAAACATATGTTCCCACAACTTCCAAGGAACCTCTATTGCTCTGCTATTGTTCTGGGAAGCAAGAGGGAAGGCCGATGACATCGGTATGCATCCAACAGACTAACCCCTTGAATTGCCAACTCCTTGAATTTCCCCATTTGTGTCAAAAAAAAAATTCTACCCTTAAGGGTTTGTACCTTGTATTGTATGTGTACTTAGAATATTGTTTCAAAAATAGCTGGAGTGGGTCATTAATGTTCTAACCACAACATGATTGTTGTGTGTGTGTGTGTGTGTGTGTGTGTGTGTGTGTGTGTGTGTGTGTGTGTGGACTTAATTAACAACAGGGGATACTTTGCGCAGCATGGGCGTCGCTACACCGCCGTAATCCCGACTAACGTGTATGGTCCCTATGACAACTTCAACTTTGAAAATGGTCACGTGCTCTCAGCGCTCATGCATAAGACATATGCTGCTAAAAGTAAGTAACACTCACAATACTGCACACACACACACACACACACACACACACACACACACACACACACACACACACACACACACACACACACACACACACACACACACACACACACACACAGAGGCGGATGTCACAAGAAGACCAAAAAGATCATCAAGGACATCAACCACCCGAGCCACTGCCTGTTCGCCCCGTTATCATCCATAAGGCGAGGTCAGTACAGGTGCATCAAAGCAGGGACCGAGAGACTGAAAAACAGCTTCTATCTCAAGGCCCTTAGACTGTTAAACAGCCATCACTAACATAGAGAGGCTGTTGCCTACATACAGACTCAAATCACTGGCCACTTTAATAAATGGATTTGATCAAGGTATCACTAGTCACTTGAAATAACACCACTTTAATAATGTCTAAATATCCTACATTACTCATCTCATATTTATATACTGTATTCTATACCATCCACTGCATCTGGCCTATGCATCACTGCCATTGCTCATCCACATATTTATATGTACATATTCTTATTCATCCCTTTACATTTGTGTGTATAAGGAAGATGTTGTGAATTTGTTTGCTTTATCTTGGCTATGTCGCAGATGCAAATGAGAACTTGTTCTCAACTAGCCTACCTGGTTAAATAAAGGTGAAATAAAAAATGTAAAAACTTACTGCTCTGTCAGAACTAGAAGCACAAGCATTTCGCTACACTCACATTAACATCTGCTTACCATGTGTATGTGACCAATACAATTTGATTTTTGACGTACACACACACAGACAGACATATACAAACACATACTCCTTTCTACTCTCCTTCTAACAGAGGAGGGAACCCCACTACAGGTGTGGGGCTCCGGAACACCCAGGAGACAATTCATCTACTCTCTGGTATGTTTAGTGAATTACTCTGTGTGTGTGTGTGTGTGTGTGTGTGTGTGTGTGTGTGTGTGTGTGTGTGTGTGTGTGTGTGTGTGTGTGTGTGTGTGTGTGTGTGTGTGTGTGTGTGTGTGTGTGTGTGTGTGTGTCAGATATGTGCGTGTGTACATTAAATCTGTGTGTGTGTTTTCTCAGGATGTTGCACGTCTGTTCCTCTGGGTGCTGCGGGAGTATGATGAGGTTGACCCCATCATTCTCTCTGGTGAGTCCAACATGTGTGTGTGTGTGTGTGTGTGTGTGTGTGTGTGTGTGTGTGTGTGTGTGTGTGTGATCAGTCAATGTGTGTGTGTACCGTATGTAACTGGACCAAGCTCCTTTGTCACTTGTTTCTCACAGTGGGGGAGGAGGAGGAGCTCCCCATCAAGGACGCCGTAGAGATGATTGCAGATGCCCTGGACTTCAAAGGTCAAATAGTTGTATCCTTCCACAGGTTGTGTACGCCTGATAGGAGTTGCTCCTAGGCACATATCTAGGATCAGCGTATCTTCCCCAATTCCTTACCTTAACCATTATTCAAATTTGACCTTAGATCAGTGTCTAGAACCAATCTAGTAGAATCCTTAGTACAACACCAGCAACCATATCTAAAGGTTCATTACACCTGTTGGACTGAAAGACGTACAGATGTAGTACATTAAATGCCCACTCGGACTAGCTATCCCCCATATCCGTTGCACTGTAACTATGTCATCTCCCTGTGCTTTGCCTTCTGTGGCCCTTGACCTATGACATCAGTTCGACACCAGCAAGTCAGACGGTCAGATGAAGAAGACGGCCAGCAACGCCAAGCTGCGACGCTACCTCCCTGACTTCACCTTCACGCCGCTCTCTGAAGGTCAGAGATCCAAATATTGAGGGTTGTATTTCCTGTCCAGAAAACAATTAGTTGCCTTGTAAATAACACAGACCCATTACAGCATGATATTTGATACCTATCTGGTTATTGGTCGTTTTATGATTATGATGAAAGTAACGTTCACAGTGATTAAACCACTCTTCCAAAATGCACAGTATCCATAGATGACTGACTGTGTCTCTCCTCCCCAACAGGTATCAAGAAGACCTGTGATTGGTTCGTGAACAATTACGACATAGCCCGAACATGAAGACCAATGAAGGTCGAGACATGAATATTGTTTAATGAAAAAGATCAGGGCTACATCCCAATACTACTACTGTGCCTTCCAAGTCTTGTGTCCTTGTCTTCATGCCAACTGATTAGTGAAAGTTCTGGATAGGTTTCACCATGTGGCCGGTTAAGTTCTGTCAGATCAGTGGGCATGAGGTAAAGGCACACAGGACTCACAATACCCCACCTTGTTGTTCTCCCCAGAACTGTCTGGCAACCATTTTGGATCCTTTCTCCTCTATTTGCACCGTTGATGTCAGGGATTGACATTAAGGTTTGAAAGGCTCTTGCCCATTGGACAGCAGTTTGTTTTGTTGGTTGCCTGGTGATTACTGTCACTTGACAGAACAGTTTAAAGTAATTGTTTACAAGCAAAATGGTCACAGGGATACTTTGAGATTTTGGCAATGAGGCCCATTATCTACTTCCTCAGAGGCTGTTGAACTCCTGGATACCATTTTTATGTCTCTTTGTCCAGTATGAAGGAACTTAGAGGTCATTTTGTGAGCCAATGCTAACTAGTGTTAGCACAATGACTGGAAGTCTATGGGTATCTGCTAGCATGCTATGAAGTAGAAAAATCAGTTTGAATGCGTAACTTTTGCAGCGCAATGAGACCCTTCTACAACCTGGTTGTAAGCATACCGGCTCTGGAAGACTCAGATTTAGACACACAGCTCACAATCGAGAGCCATAGGATATAGTATTGTCTGGCGCTCTGCTCACCCTGACCAATAGTTATACTTCCTGTGTAGCAGGACCAAAAAAATGTAAGTGTAGCCCCTATGTTAGGCTACTGAAATTCAGTTTGGAAAAATCCCCTGCCTAATGGGGCAACCAGAGCAGGTTCAACTTGCCCGACTGCTCAGTTCATTTGCTCCAAGCAATAGGGCAACCCTTAAGGTCAATCCCTCATTATGTCCTCCATTACATGTCCTTCCCTGATGGTGTCTGAACTGGTCCAACCACCTGATCCCCTACAGTATGACTACCAGTTACTATCAGCAATACTGCAGGGTCATGTGTTTACACTCAAATACATCACATTATTTTCATTTTAATATCTAACATATATAGTTGAAGTGTATGATCTATTTGTGATTGAATATTGACAAAAATATGAATTGACTTTTTCTTGATGTAAGAATGAGGTGTCAGTCGTTGAGAGTGATGCTGAATGACATGTTTTCTCACTACAAAACAACAAGTATAAGCCTACAGTAAAGTAGCCTGGATCTAAACATTGGAGCCAACTGTTTCTCATCATTCACTGGCCTCGGTCCACACTGCAGATCATAATACTGGTTTGTGTTAAAGGATTGTGATTTATCTGGGATGAACATATCAGCAACTAATATAAAGTCAACTTCCTGAAGAATCTTGAGAATTAGGACATCACTGTCGCTCCACCTCACTGTAAAAAAATAAAATCAATACATTGTAGAAACAGGACAGGAAGAAGCAGGTTTTTAGGGGTCAAACGAGTTTCAAATGTCAACAAAGTTTGACGATAACAGAGGAAGCCAAGATCATTTGGGATCTGCCAGTAATCGCTCCATTAATAAACGGTCAGATGTGCCATCAGTATATTTGACTCTACTTGGCACATCAAGTCATTTTCCTCAGGAGAGGAAGGTGTAACATTAATATGCCTACACCTGTCATGTCATGCTGAATAAGGATGAATGACTTCTGCTTGACATGGTTTCTCTACTACACAACCACTTCTCCATGGCATGAAGTAGTACAGGCCAACAGTACTGTCATTGAAGTGCACACTACTCTTATCCAAGTAAGTACATACACAACAGTTGCTGCAAAGTATATGTCCAATGAATCCACTGGATAGCACAGTAGACCTCTGGCAGAACCTCAAAGAATATTAGGGTGTCTTCATTGAAAAGCCTTAAGATGTATGACATCATTTTCCAGTGTTCTGCTTCTAATTATGCAAACCAACCAGAAACATGACAAGGAGACCAGCCACGGCAACAGCAGGGTTTTTATTACAAATGAAAATAAACAAAAAAGACAATTCTAAAATGAGAAATAAAGCCTGGGGAGATACTGCAAATCGTACAAAATAACCCACACTTGTCTTGTTGAATCCAGTGGGTTGTGGTGGGAGATGAATCAGCAGGCAAGATCTACATGGAATGTTTTCATTGATACCTTCACATCTGTGTAATTCATTGATAAACCTATATATTGTAAGAGTAAGTTGTTTGACCTGAAAGGACTGCCACAGGTACAGTTGACTTCAAACCATTTCTAGAGACAGACATTGAGGCTAGTTTACACACCGCATCTCAAATCACAGTTGCGTAACACTTTTCTTTCTACCTTATTCCACTCTCTTCCTCTTCCAAGGACCCTGTTCTATCCTTCTCCTCCTTCCGCTGATCAATCAATGAGGACTTTGCGTTCATGCTCTTCCTCTCCTATTCATCTCCTCCTCCCTCCCTAGGTCGTGTTCATTAGGCACCAAAGGGACTGAAAGAGGAACTTGGACTCAGTCTCCATTTTAAAACGCATGCCCTAATGAACACGAGCCCGGTTTACTCTGTGAGGTAGAAGTGCATCTTGTCGTTGACGTTCTTCCTCTCGGGGTTGAGGCGTTTGAGGATCTGGGCCAGGACGTTGACCGTCTGCTCGCTGCTCAGGCCAGTCCTCTTGGTCTGGAACTTCTTCAGCAGGTCCTTGGTGGTCATGGGCTTCCGGATCAGGTAGCGACGCACCGCCTCCTCCGTCAGCTGAACGTCACTGTGGAGAGGCAGGATGGAGAGTGGGACAAAACACCAAGGGGAGGGTGTGTGGTGGAAGGGGGGAGAGAATAAGAAGAAAGACCGTGCGTGTGGGAGAGGACAGAGAAAAGAGGGCGAGAGACAGAACGAGAGTGTGTGTGAGCTAGAGAGGGTAAGGGTGAGAAAAGTGAACAAACAGGAGAGATTGAAGAGGAATATACCTGGAACTGGGGGTTGATTTGCCTGAGGGGGGCTGTGGCGTGCTCTTCCCTGAGGGGGCAGGACTCTGGGTGGTGACAGCCGTACTGCTGGACTCCATCTTCAGCCTCTTGGCAGCTGGAGACTCAGAGCTACCACCCACCACCTGTCTCTTACCTGTGAGGGGAGGGAGCAGGGTGACGGACGCAGTTTTAACAACCCTTTATTGTTCAATCAAGCAGAGTCAGCATGCAGTGCTGAGGTCACACATAGCCTTAAGGTACCACAAACAAAATAAGACTTTCAGATCCTGTGAATATGTAAATATAAATGAAAACATTACAAATATAAAAATCTATTTCCAATCTGTGAATATGTGTGTGAGTGCATGCGTGTGTGTGTGAGTGCATGCGTGTGTGTGTGTACCTTGCTCCAGTTTGCTAGCGGCGGCTCGGAGTGTGTTGGAGGTGGAGGCGGAGTCTATGGACGGTGTTCCAGGGCGACTGCCAGTCCTGGAGCTGCCTCCAGAGCCACGCCCACCACCGCGCTTAGGAGGAGTACGCTTCTTCTGGGGGGGGGGGGGGGGGGGGGGGGTAGTGAGGAAATGGGGAACGTCAAGAGTGGTAGTCAAGAGCATTGTCTACGAGAGCCACTCTCAACCAGACCAAGAAAGACCCAGTGTTTGCAGACCGTTATCACACCAACACCAGTTGAAATGTGGAATACCAAGATAGAGAGTCAGACCAACACCAACCACATCAAAGGCTTAAAAAGGCCTGTTTTTGTGCCCACACTGCTGCCACACTAGGGAAGCAAGATACCCTGGAAATTGTGTGTTGTGTCACCCCTTTTGTGCCACATAGAAACTACAAAATATGGTATCAGGTTCATCAACTACCAGAGTCTTGTTCAAGACTTTTAGAAAAGCCCCAGATCTTGGGCACCGTAACCCAGATCAAGAACACGATATCAAGACTCCATCTCTGCGAGAAAGACAGGGAAATGGGGTTGACATTGAACAGTGGCACTACAAAAGGGACCACACACAAACTAACACTCTCACACACACACACACCACCATGAAGAGAGCGGAGGCTGCCTCTCCATCGATGTCGCTGTCCTCCGAAGTGTCCGACTCACCGCTGCTGTCTGAAACACACACAACATTATCACATCATAGCCCCCTTCAACAAAAACACAGTATATTTCCGTGGGTTCTTGCCACTTCCCTGTGATACCTGATCAGTAAAGATTCTAAAGAAGAAGAAAAACTGCTACCTCTCTTCTTCTTCGTCTGGACTGGGGTCTTCTTCCCTTCCTCTTCCTCCTCCTCCTCTTTCCCCTCTTCCTCGTTCTGTTTCTCCTCCTCGCTCTCTTCCTCACTCTCCGATGCCTCGTCGATTCCTGTGAACAGAGTTAATGTTCTTAGAATTCACACACATGAACACGTATTGTTGCCATGGGGGTGCCCTCTGACCTTTGGGAACGGCCTCTTTATTGGACTTGGCCTTCTCTTCGCCGACCTCTTCCTCTGAACTGCAGGAACAAGAGAGTAAGGAGCGAGAGAGCGAGGAAGGGATGAGAAAATAAATGAGAGGTTGCAGGAAGTGTGTGTATGGCTCTACAAGTGTCTCTGGTGTGTGACCATACAGCTGTCAATAGAAGTTGTGGTGTACAGTGCATTCTGAAAGTATTCACACCCTTTACTCAGTCCTTTGTTGAAGCACCTTTGGCAGCGATTACAGCCTCAAGTCTTCTTGGGTATGATGCTACAACACTTGTATTTGAGGAGTTTCCCATTCTTCTCTCAAGCTCTGTCAGGTTAGATGCGGAGAGTCGCTTCACAGCTATTTGCAGGTCTCTCCAGAGATGTTCAATCAGGTTCACGTCCGGGCTCTGGCTGGGCCACTCAAGGACATTCAGAGACTTGTCCTGAAGCCACTCCTGCGTTGTCTTGGCTGTGTGCTTAGGGTCGTTGTCCTGTTGGAAGTTGAACCGTCGCACCAGTCTGAGGTCCTGAGTGCTCTGGAGCAGGTTATCATCAAGGATCTCTCTGTGCTCAGGTCATCTTTCCCTCAATACAGACTAGTCTCACAGTCTCTGCCGCTGAAAAACATCCCCACCGCATGCCACCACCACCACGCTTCACCGTAGGGATGATGCCACCACCATGCTTCACCGTAGGGATGATGCCACCACCATGCTTCACCGTAGGGATGATGCCACCACCATGCTTCACCGTAGGGATGATGCCACCACCATGCTTCACCGTAGGGATGATGCCACCACCATGCTTCACCGTAGGGATGATGCCACCACCATGCTTCACCGTAGGGATGATGCCAGCTTTCCTCCAGATGTGACGCTTGGCATTTAAAGAGGTCAATCTTGGTTTCACCAGAGAATATTGTTTCTCATGGTCTGGGATTCCTTTAGGTGCCTTTTAGCAAACTCCACAGAGGAACTCAAAAGCTCTTTCAGAGTGACCATCGAGTTCGTAGTCAACTCCCTGACCTAGTTCCGCTCAGTTTGGCAGGGCGTCCAGCTCTAGGAAGAGTCTTGGTGGTTCCAAACTTCTTCAATTTAAGAATGATGGAGGTCACTGTGTTCTTGGGAACATTCAATGCTGCATAAATGTTCTTGGGAACATTTTTTGGTACCTTCACCAGATCTGTGCCTCCACACAATCCTGTCTCAAAGCTCTACGGACAATTCCTTCAACCTCATGGCTTGGTTTTTGCTCTGACATGCACTGTCAACTGTGAGACCTTATATAGACAGGTGTGTGCCTTTCCAAATCATGTCCAATCAATTGAATTTACCACAGGTGGACTCCAATCAAGTTGTAGAAACACCTCAAGGATGAACATCTCTGGAGACCTGAAAACGGCTGTGAAGCGACGCTCCCAATCCAACCTGAGCTTGAGAGGCCCCCGAGTGGCACACCGGTCTAAGGCACTGCATCTGTGTGCTAGACACATTACTAAAGACCCTGGTTCGATTCCAGGCTGTATCACAACCGGACGTGATTGGGAGTCCCATAGGGCGGAGCACAATTGGCCCAGCGTCGTCCGGGTTTGAACGGAGTAGGCAGTCATTGTAAATAAGAATTTTTCTTAACTGACTTGTCTGGTTTTAAATAAAAGGTTAAAAAAATGATAAATGGAAACAGGATGCACCTGAGCTCAATTTTGAGTTTCATAGCAAAGGGTCTGAATACTAAGTATTTCAGTTTTCATATTTAATCATTTTGCAAACATTTCTAAAAAAAACTTTTCGCTTTGTCATTATGGGGTATTGTCTGTAGACTGTTGAAGATTTTTAAAATCTATTTAATCCATTTTAGAATGAGGCTGTAACATAACAAAATGTGGGAAAAGTGAACAGGTCGGAATACTTTCCGGATGCACTGTATGTGTGTGTGTGTGTGTGTGTGTATCTGTATGTTTATCTGTGAGTCTGTATGTGTGTGTGTGTATCTGTGTGTTTATCTGTGAGTCTGTGTGTGTGTGTGTGTGTGTGTGTATCTGTGAGTCTGTGTGTGTGTGTGTGTGTATCTGAGTCTGTGTGTGTATCTGTGAGTCTCTGTGTGTGTATCTGTATGTTTATCTGTGAGTCTATATATGTGTGTGTGTGTGTATCTGTGTGTTTATCTGTGAGTCTGTGTATCTGTGTGTGTGTGTGTGTGTGTATGTGTGCGTATCTGTATGTTTATCTTTGAATCTGTGTGTGTGTGTGTGTGTGTGTGTGTGTGTGTGTGTGTGTGAGTCTGTATGTGTGCGTGAGTCTGTATGTGTGCGTGAGTCTGTATGTGTGTGTGTGTGTGTGTGTGTGTGTGTGTCTGTATGTGTGTGTGTGTGTGTGAGTCTGTATGTGTGTGTGAGTCTGTATGTGTGTGTGTGTGTGAGTCTGTATGTGTGTGTGTGTGTGTGAGTCTGTATGTGTGTGTGTGTGTGTGTCTGTATGTGTGTGTGTGTGTGTGAGTCTGTATGTGTGTGTGTGTGTGTGAGTCTGTATGTGTGTGTGTGTGTGTGTGTGTGTGTGTGTCTGTATGTGTGTGAGTCTGTATGTGTGTGTGTGTGTGTATGTGTGTGTGTCTGTGTGTGTGTGTGTGTGTCTGTGTGTCTCACCTGCTCTCATCTGACATGTAGTCGACTTCCAGGCCCTCAAAGTCTCCATCGTCACTGTCCTCATTCGCCTCGCTGTCACTGCCCCTCTTCTTCTTCTTCTTCTTCTTCTTCCCCTTCCCCTTCACATCCCCCTCTTTCTTCTTGGGCTTGCTGTCTCCATCTGAGAGGAACAGAAGAAGAGGGGGAGAGAAAAGAGAGGGAACGTAAAGAGAGATGCACCTTCTAACAATTCAACAGTTGAACATGTAAAATGTACTTATTTGTTCGACATTTGTTTGGATTCCTCACGTATTAATCATTGTTAAGAAGAAGTTTGGTCCATATCGGATGTTGGGAACTATATTTATTGAATATTATATAAATCCTATCAATTTAAATGGCCAATTTGGGTGCAATCAACTAGCTTTCAATTTGAGTTCTAATTGTCTTTCAGAAAAATAACATTCAAGAAATGCTAATCTGATGTTTCTAACTGCAGATACCATTTCAGATCAATCTGATTGGTGGGTGTCCAAAACCTTTCTTGTGCTTTTTGAGGTTGAATGACTCCCATGCCTCTTTCTACTCTGCCTTCATACTCATCATTACTGGGCTCTCCCTCCATCCATCCCTCTCACCTCCCTTTCATCCTTCTCTCCTCCCTCATCCTTCTCTCCCCCCTATTTCCATCCTTCTCTCCTCCCTCCCTCCCATCCTTCTCTTCTCCCTCCCTCCCATCCATCCATCCTTCTCTTCTCCCTCCCTCCCATCCTTCTCTTCTCCCTCCTTCTCTTCTCCCTCCCTTCTCCCTCCTTCTCTTCTCCCTCCCTCCATCCTTCTCTCCACAGAAGCTGCTGTCACTTTCCTCTACTCCATCTCAGTTGATCTTTCTGCGACTCCTCATCTCGTTCTCAACTGTATTGGAGAAGGTCAAAACGAGAGGATGCAACGAATCGAGGAAAGATTAATCGGAAAAAAGCCCAAACCTTCTCGCACGCCACTGTTGCTCGTCACTTAGCTCTCCTCTCTCCTCACCTTCGTCCATCTCTCCTCACCTTCTCCTCCGCTGCTGTCGCTCTCATCACTGCTCAGCTCTTCTCTCCTCACCTTCTCCTCCACTGCTGTCACTCATCACTGCTCAGCTCTCTTCTCTCCTCACCTTCTCCTCCACTGCTGTCGCTCTCATTACTGCTCAGCTCTCTTCTCTCCTCACCTTCTCCTCCACTGCTGTCGCTCTCATCACTGCTCAGCTCTCTTCTCTCCTCACCTTCTCCTCCACTGCTGTCACTCATCACTGCTCAGCTCTCTTCTCTTCTCTCCTCACCTTCTCCTCCACTGCTGTCACTCTCATCACTGCTCAGCTCCAGGTCATCCTCCAGGTCATGGATGCGCAGGTCCCCTCCTCTTCCTCCCTTCTTCTTTTTCTTCTTCCCCCCCTTCTCGCCCTCCTCGTCGTCATCGTCCGGCCCTCTCTCCTGCTCCCGCAGGCGCCTCTGGAGCATGATGCTGAAGTGGTTCACCACCTTGTTCCTCCTGAGAGGAAGTAGGAAGGAAGTATGTGTGTACCCTACTACGTTCCCCCACATCTACCCCCTAGTGTTTTTACCTGAGGGGTGAATTTGCACCCCCTATCTTTATTCTTCCCCTCAGTATTTCCCCTTCTCCTGTCTCTCTCCCCCACACCTGTCTCCCCTCCCCTTCATCCTCTCCTCACCTGCCCCACTCCTCCTCTGCCTCCTCGGCGGTCAGCGTGCGGTGTTTGGCCTGGGGCACGAAGTTGTACCAACCGTTGACGGGGAAGGCCTCAAAGGCCCCGTCGGGACACTGGGTAAAGATGTAGTAGGACGCATTCTCCGTTATGCCCCCTTTCTTCGTACCCTTGAACCTGAAACAGAGAGAAACATGTTGATATAAAAGGATAGTTCAGGCTATATGGGAGTTCCTCCTTGCCCTCGGATCAACAGAAAGACAAAGGATGGCTTGGTAAGTATTTGTGAGAGAACCAGAGCTAAGTAAAGGTAAGCTCATTGTGTGTGTGTTTGTCTGCCTCACCTCTTCCCTGCCTTGCCGTTGACCTTGAGGATCCAGGGTTGGTCCTCCACCTTGAACTCCCTGGTGACGATTCCAAACTTCTTCCTGCGTGCCTCCTCCCTCTGCTTCTTCCCAAACTCACTGCCTGCCGCCCCCTCCTCAGTCTCCTCCACACCATACATCCTCCTGTTACTCATGTCCCGCTCCATACGCGCCTGAGGGGAGGGGTAAAGGAGGGAGGAGAGAAGACAGAGCGTGAGACGGATGGGACAACGGGAGCGGAGTAGGGAGATGAGAAGTGTAGAAGCTAATATAAATAATAGAAGGGGAGGAGAGGAAGGTAGAGCGAGAGAGAGACAGAAGGGAGAGCGAGAGACGGGAGGGAGAGCGAGAGACGGGAGGAAGAGCGAGAGACGGGAGGGGGAGAGAGACGGGATGGGGGAGAGAAACGGGGAGAGGGGGAGGGAGAGAGGGAGAGAGAGAGACGGGAGGTGGGAGAGAGAGAGACGGGAGACGGGAGAGATCGGGAGGGGGGAGAGAGAGAGACGGGAGGGGGGGGGGAGAGAGAGAGAGACGGGAGGGGGGGAGAGAGAGAGACGGGAGGGGGGGAGAGAGAGAGACGGGAGGGGGGGAGAGAGAGAGACGGGAGGGGGGAGACGGGAGGGGGGAGAGAGAGAGAGACGGGAGGGGGGAGAGAGAGAGAGACGGGAGGGGGGAGGGAGAGAGACGGGAGGGGGGAGGGAGAGAGACGGGAGGGGGGAGAGAGAGAGAGACGGGAGGGGGGAGAGAGAGAGAGACGGGAGGGGGGAGAGAGAGAGACGGGAGGGGGGAGAGAGAGAGACGGGAGGGGGGAGGGAGAGAGAGAGAGACGGGAGGGGGAGAGAGAGAGAGAGAGACGGGAGGGAGAGAGAGAGACGGGAGGGAGAGAGAGAGGGGGAGGGAGAGAGAGAGCGAGACGGGAGGGGGGAGGGAGAGAGAGACGGGAGGGGGGAGGGAGAGAGAGAGAGAGACGGGAGGGGGGAGGGAGAGAGAGAGAGAGAGACGGGAGGGGGGAGGGGGAGGGAGAGAGACGGGAGGGGGGAGGGAGAGAGACGGGAGGGGGGAGGGAGAGAGACGGGAGGGGGGAGAGAGAGGGAGAGCGAGAGACGGGAGGGGGGAGAGAGAGGGAGAGCGAGAGACGGGAGGGGGGAGAGAGAGAGACGGGAGGGAGAGAGAGACGGGAGGGAGAGAGGGAGAGAGAGACGGGGAGGGAGAGAGAGAGACGGGGAGGGAGAGAGAGAGACGGGGAGGGAGAGAGAGAGACGGGGAGGGAGAGAGAGAGACGGGGGAGAGAGAGAGACGGGGGAGAGAGAGAGACGGGGGAGAGAGAGAGAGAGAGAGACGGGGGGGAGAGAGAGACGGTGAGGGAGAGAGAGAGACGGGGAGGGAGAGAGAGAGACGGGGAGGGAGAGAGAGAGACGGGGAGGGAGAGAGAGAGACGGGGAGAGAGAAAGAGAGACGGGGAGAGAGAGAGAGAGAGACGGGGAGAGAGAGAGAGAGAGACGGGGAGAGAGAGAGAGAGAGACGGGGAGAGAGAGAGAGAGAGACGGGGAGAGAGAGAGAGAGAGACGGGGAGAGAGAGAGAGAGACGGGGAGAGAGAGAGAGAGACGGGGAGAGAGAGAGAGACGGGGAGAGAGAGAGAGAGACGGGGAGGGAGAGAGATGGGGAGCGAGAGAGATGGGGAGGGAGAGAGATGGGGAGGGAGAGAGAGAGACGGGGAAGGAGAGAGAGAGACGGGGGGAGAGAGAGAGACGGGGGGAGAGAGAGAGACGGGGGGAGAGAGAGAGACGGGGGCGAGAGAGAGAGACGGGGAGAGAGAGAGACGAGGAGAGAGAGAGAGAGAGACGGGGAGAGAGAGAGAGAGACGGGGAGAGAGAGAGAGAGACGGGGAGAGAGAGAGAGAGACGGGGAGAGAGAGAGAGAGACGGGGAGAGAGAGAGACGGGGAGAGAGAGACGGGGAGGGAGAGAGAGAGACGGGGAGGGAGAGAGAGAGACGGGGAGAGAGAGAGAGACGGGGAGAGAGAGAGAGACGGGGAGGGAGAGAGAGAGACGGGGAGGGAGAGAGAGAGACGGGGAGGGAGAGAGAGAGACGGGGAGGGAGAGAGAGAGACGGGGAGGGAGAGAGAGAGACGGGGAGGGAGAGAGAGACGGGGAGGGAGAGAGAGATGGGGAGGGAGAGAGAGAGACGGGGAGGGAGAGAGAGAGACGGGGAGGGAGAGAGAGAGACGGGGAGGGAGAGAGAGAGACGGGGAGGGAGAGAGAGAGACGGGGAGGGAGAGAGAGAGACGGGGAGGGAGAGAGACGGGGAGGGAGAGAGACGGGGAGGGAGAGAGACGGGGAGGGAGAGAGAGACGGGGAGGGAGAGAGAGAGAGACGGGGAGTGAGAGAGAGAGAGAGACGGGGAGGGAGAGAGAGAGAGACGGGGAGGGAGAGAGAGAGAGACGGGGAGGGAGAGAGAGAGAGACGGGGAGGGAGAGAGAAAGACGGGGAGGGAGAGAGAGAGAGACGGGGAGGGAGAGAGAGACCGGGAGGGAGGAAGAGACAGGGAGGGAGGAAGAGACAGGGAGGGAGGAAGGAAGAGACAGGGAGGGAGGAAGAGACAGGGAGGAAGAGAGAACGAAGGAGAGACAGACAGGGAGAGAGAATCATTGAGTGTTCTAGTAGCCTATTGAGGAAAGTTGTAATGAGAGGGAGTTTCCCAGAGAGTTGGCCTGCATACCTGGGTCCAGGAGGAGCAGTTTACTTTGTCCCCAGAGTTAAAGGCCATGATGCTGTACTTCTTACTGGTGTTCCTACACACACACAGGTTAGTGGTGTAAGCTATATCATGATTCATATAGATACCACATAATGTACAGTGCATTCGGAAAGTATTCAGACCTCTTGACTTTTTCCACATTTTGGTACGTTACACACACCCCCCCCCCCCAATCTACACTCCATAATGACAAAGAAAAAACAGTTTTTTTAGAATAAAATAATTACAATTACAAACTGAAAGTAAGTAAGTATTCAGACCCTTTACTCAGTATTTTGTTGAAGCACCTTTGGCAGCGATTACAGCCTCGAGTATTAAACCTGTCTCCGAGATCTACGGCAATTCCTCCGACCTCATGGCTTGGTTTTTGCTCTGACATGCACTGTCAACTATGGGACCTTATATAGACAGTTGTGTGCCTTTCCAAATCATGTCAAATCAATTGAATTTACCACAGGTGGACTCCAATCAAGTTGTAAAAACATCTCAAGGATGATCAATGGAAACAGGATGCAACGGAGCTCATTTTTAGGGTCTCATAGCAAAGGCTCTGAATACTTATGTAAATAAGGGATCTATTTATATTTTTTTTATAAAATGTGCAAAAATGTCTTAAGACCCGTTTTCGCTTTGTCATTATAAACCATTGTATGTAGATTGAGGAGAGAATAAAAAAATAACATCTATTTTAGATGAATACTGTAATGTAAAGATCTGAGTGGCTGGTAGATTTTTTAAATCTACCTGACACAGTGGCTGGTGAACCAAAAAGTGAATTGTATGTCCTGCTTGGAACACTACACATACAGAAGATACACTTAGCTGTTTTATCAACTGAGGTTTTTGTTTGAGATGTTTTTTGTGTTCACTCCTGCGTTTCCATTAGCTCAGGAAGTGTCGTAATTCAGATAGTTCAGGTAAATGTGCAACGCGAAAAAAAAACTCTGTGGAAATCCGTGTTAAAATGATGCACGTTAAGTGTCTTTTGTACTTGGAAAATTATTTTGGGGTGATTTGAAAGTAGAGTGAGGTTTCCAAAACCGTATTGCATGCAATGATTATTAACGGTTAGACAGAGAGTCAGGAATGTTGTACACATTGACCCTGCAGTAGTCAAATGTTAAATGAGAACCCAATGGCTGTAGGCCTTGGATAGTACTTACTTGGGGACTCGGACTATGTACTCTGTAGAAGAGGAACTGCTGCCACCCTGTAAAAAAACACACACAGTTTGCTACACTACATATACAAACGTAAGTGGACACCCATTTAAATTAGTGGATTCGGCTATTTCAGCCACACTCGTTGCTGGCAGGTGTATAAAAATTGAGCACACAGACATGCAATCTCAATAGACAAACATTGGCAGTAGACTGCCCTTAGTGAAGAGCTCAGTGATTTTCAAATCCTTCAAATGATGCCACCTTTCCAACTAGTCAGTTCGTTAAATTTCTGCCGTTAGAGCTGCCCCGGTCAACTCTAACTGCTGTTATTGTGAAGTGGAAACATTTAGGAGCAACAAGTGATCAGCCGCGCAGTGGTAGGCCACACAAGCTCACAGAACGGGACCGCCGAGTGCTGAAGCTCGTATAAATCGTCTGTCCTCAGTTGCAACACTCACTACCGAGTTCCAAACTGCCTCTGGAAGCAACGTAGTACAAGAACTGTTTGTCAGGAGCTTCATGTAATGGGTTTCCATAGCCGAGAAGCTGCACATAAGTCTAAAATCACAATGCCAAGCGTCGGCTGAAGTGATGTGAAGCTTGCCTCCATTGGACTCTGGAGCAGTGGAAATGCGTTCTCTGGAGTGATGAATCACGTTTCACCATCTGGCAGTCTAAAGGATGAATCTGAGTTTGGCGGATGCCAGGAGAACACTACCTGCCCCAATGCATAGTGCAGACTGTAAAGTTTGGTGGAGGAGGAATAATGGTCCGGGGCTGTTTTTCATGGTTCAGGCTCCTTAGTTTCGGTAAAGGAAATCTTAACGCTACAGCAGACATTGACATTCTAGACAGTTCTGTGCTTCAAACGTTGTGGCAACATTTTGGGGAAGGCCCTTTCCTGTTTCAGCATGACAATGCCCCCGTGTACAAAGCAAGGTCCATACAGAAATAGTTTGTCGAGATTGGTGGAAGAACTTGACTGGCCTGCACAGAGCCCTGACCTCAACCCCAAGGAACACCTTTTGGATGAATTGGAATGACGACTGAGAGCCAGGCCTAAATGCCCAACCTCACTAATGTTTTTGTGGCTGAATTCAGAATGGAAGCAAATCCCTGCAGCAATGTTCCAACATCTAGTGGAAAGCTTTCCCAGAACAGTGGAGGCTGCTATAGCAGTAAAGGGGGGAGCATCTCCATATTAATGCCCAGCAAGCCTGACAATGAGATAAGCAAGCAACAGATGAAGCAAATGTGTTGAGCAATAGACTGATACCGTCATGTTGACCCTACAAGTAAACCATACACCCAAGACTTACCAATGACGCCATGGTCGACTGTATACAGAGGCAGTATGCCCCTATTCTTAGTCAAGCAGTCACCTGTAAGTGATCACCTGTTGAAGTATAACGACATTTTTTTCAGTTCATAGCAAAATAGAACACTATAGGACATGCTTAACTGACTTCGGTCTCAGCATATGCAGAAATGACTCATCATAAGGCAGTTGTTTGTGGTCATTTATGTACTAACGTTAGCTATAGAACCATAGCTTTTGGATATTAAAGGCTTCGCCTCTTCCTCTGATAGAGCTAAGTTACTACATACTGTACGTTAGTCTGTAGCTAGTTACCAGTAGGCTAAGACACTCAAGAAATATATTGACCCAGTCAACCTACCTCTTCAAAATGTACGAAACAAAAATATGTTGATTTATAGGTAATCAAACGTAAGTCATGGATAACATTTCATATTAGTATGTATCTAGCACTTAATATCTAGTATCTAACGTTACTCATGCAGTCGTTAGTTAAATATTTGTCTTGGGTTAGTACTATCTGGTATCCTTTGAACGTCCCTATCCAACCTAACCATAAACCTTTTCCTTTATTTCGGTAGGGACGTACTAAGGATCTAAAATAACACTAACACATGACAAGTCTTGCTGCTTTCCGCCAACCGTTCCGTCAAGAATAATGGTCGGCCGGAAAACAAATTCAAACAGCACTTAGTTCTTAGTAGATAGATGCCATAGGCTCGTGCCGCGAAACCAAAGAATATCCTATTATTAAAACAACTGTCCATTGTTTCCAGTTATCTACGAAATATGACCTATACTTCATTACAATTCCTTCTAAAAAGTATAATTATTGCAGTTAGATGACATCATCCTCTGTGAGGAAATAGCAAGCATATTTTAAACATTGTTTGAGATAAATTCGAAAACAAATCCAATTTTGATAAACTCCCATATCCACTGGGTGAAATTCCAGTGTGCCATCACAGCAGCAAGATTTGTGACCTGTTGCCAAGAGAAAAGGGCAACCAGTGAAGCACACACACCATTGTAAATACAACCCATATTTATGCTTATTTATTTTATCTTGTGTCCTTTAACCATTTGTACATTGTTAAAACACTGTATATATATATAATATGACATTTGTAATGTCTTTATTGTTTTGAAACTTCTCTATGTGTAATGTTTACTGTTCATTTTTATTGTTTATTTCACTTTATATATTCACTTTATATATTATCTACCTCACTTGCTTTGGCAATGTTAACACATGTTTCCCATGCCATAAAGCCCTTGAATTGAATTGATAAAAGTTTAGGTGTGATTTTTGAAGTGTTTTTTTCTCCAATGAATGCGTTGGCCACAAGTACGAGTATAACGGGTCAACATTATTTGCGTACAAGTTAACAGAAATTGACTTTTAAAAGTGAAATTTTCACTGTACAATTACTTTAAATCCTTGGTGACGATTAATGATTGAAAACATCTGGTTGACAACTGTTGAGAGACCATCTACAGTAGGCTGCTGTGATTCTACCTTGCTGCATATTTGCCAAGACTCAGTTATTTACCAACAAATTATTTTTATTTATCAAACTGTATCGGGCAATATATACACATTTTCATTGATAAATTACAGCCATACTATATTTGTGCACTTGTGAAGGAGTGTTACAACCCTGCCTGGAAAACACACTCCATTCACCTTTTCAACCTGGTCTCATAGACTAGACATAACATAGTAAAAAATCTGGGATACTCAATGAATATAATATGTTACATTTGGTGTGGTGTGGTTACATAAGACAGAAGGTTACTTAAGGCAAAACTAAAGGGGGGTGGTTGGTTGGGGTGGATGGATGGATGGGTGTATAACGCGATTGTCTATCAACCCAAAGGTTGCGTGTTTGAATTAACGTGATTGTCTATCAACCCAAAGGTTGCGTGTTTGAATTAACGTGATTGTCTATCAACCCAAAGGTGCGTGTTCGAATCTCATCACAAACACCATTTGGCATTTTAGTTCATTAGCAACTTTGCAACAGCATACTACTTTTTTAGCAACTTTGCAAATACTTTGCATGTTAGCTAACCCTTCCCCTTCCCCTAACCTTAACCCTTTAACCTAACCTTTAACCTTAACCCTAACCTTAACACTAACCTAAACCCCTAACCCATATCCTAGCTAACGTTAACCACCTAGCTAATATTAGCATTAGCCACCTAGCCATCTAGCTATCATTAGCCACAACAAATTGTAATTCGCAACATATCATACAAATTGTAGTTCGTAACATATCATACGAATTGTAATGAGTAAAATATGATGGACATCCACAAATTAATACATACCTGCCAAACGTAACATATCATACTAATTTGATTAGCCCGGATTATTTTGTTTATCAATAGATTATTGTGTTTCTATCTCCTCCCTTGGTATTGGCTCCACATTTAAATAGGCTATGATGTTGTGCTCCAATTGCACTGAAATTGGCCTACCGTAGCCTAAGCTGTCAAATATTTTAAATAGGCTACCTGTCTAGCTATTTATTTTCAAGGAAGTTTGGCTATTAAATGAGTGATGCATAAATGGTAGGCTAATATTTGTTGTGTCGTGGGAATAAGTCAGTCATGTCAGTAAAGGAGAGACGTCCTGCAATATGATTATGATTTAGGACTATATAATACAAGTAAAATAAGCACATAAGCCACATGCTGCCTTGCGATCTCCTTACCAACAGCAAATGCATCTGTTTTATCTTTAGGCCTACACTATAATGTTTAGATTAAACTACCATTGTTATAATTCATCTGCATACATTTTTTTTTACATTTCCCTCAAAATAACAATATTTGCTTGCAATACACTAGAAGTTGTGCATACGCATGATCTGAGAGTATGTGGACTGTGGAAATAATGATACTTTCCTGTCAAGTTCATAATTGATAAATACTACCTTTTGCAGGAACACTGGCATACACAAGGGCTGCGTTCAGTAAGTCTTTACATTCTGGAATGTTTAATTGAACAGAAACGGTGCTGTACATAACGACCAGTTGAAAAACTGTGTGGAGTTGGGTTGTGGATTGGGGAACGCAGTCAGCATGCCCAATGCCCTTTAAATAGGTCACTCATTGTTTCAAGCCACACCCACCAAACGGGAGCAAAAGTACCTCAAAGCCTGTTCAATAACATACAAGAAAGAACGTTTTGGGTAAATGTGTCGTTCAGTACAAACCGTTCCGCAACTTAGCAAACGTTCAAGTGAACTGAATGCACCTTAGGTTTACAGTCTTTTTGTGTGCATGCACCTTTGATAAATGAGGCCCCTGGACTGGGAAATGCTCATCTAACTACATTTTTTTTTTGTTGCAATTATTGGAAATTCAGAATAAGGAAGGGAATACTATACTATTACAGAAATATCAAGAAGCAAATAAACAAAAACATTATAGACTAGTATACAAATGAAGACTCAGAGAATTGACATAAGTGGGCTTTACATAGAATCTTTGCTTTGGCCTCCCTCATCACTCAAATGAACCACCCTGAACCCCTGAAAGCATGTTGAGAGAGGACTGCAGATAATGGTAGAAAATACATTTACAAATAAAACCAGGTTTGCACAAAGACAGCTGCGATTTACCTTCTCAAATCCTATTCACATGAACACAGGGAGTTGAAAAACGTGTTTTTGTTCTTGGTTTCTTTATTTTCCATTTGTCTTGAAGGTGTGCTGTATTTACATAGAGATCATCAGATGCAACAGAGCATGCCCAGCTTTACAAGACAAATTGACAGCACAGGCAAAACAGTGAGCAATGACGCACTATTTTACTTTTTTCTAGGTTCTACTTCTTCTTTCTGTCTTTGTTCTGTCTAGTCCATCCACAGTATCGCTCCATCAGCATGGTTTTACCCCTGTTTTGTATGACCAACTTTTTAATAAGATTATCATTTTTTCAGAAGGGAGTTATAGGTACTGGTATAACATTGAAATAATATTCATTCAGTTATATTCATTCAGTTGTAGTATTTGTATTTCACATTGAATAATTTCCTGTACCTGTGAGAAACCACTTGAAAAAAGAAAAACAATCAGAGAAATGCATACTGAGACAGAGAACAGCATCAACAGTTTTGTAATATTCTGTATGTAAGGGAAATAAACAAAAAAGGCTTCCCCAACCCATTCCCCCCAACCCCCTCAGTCCCCTTCAGGTGTGTTCTCTGAGAACCATCATGAGTCAACAGGTGAGATAGCAGTCAAGGCTTATCTCTGTCTGCCTTCAAGTTCAGCAGTAATGTTAACATACTTTCTTTGTTTAATAAACACTGCCCTGACGTGCACACACTTGTCATTCTGAAACCTGCAAGGAGAGTCTAAGTGGCAACAAGGGTTTTTCACAGTATCCAAAACTTTGAGAATCTGTGATTTTATTTGACAAATTGTAAATTGTGTAAACTCCTCACCTGAATTAAAACATAACGTAAGGACCTGTGATAGGCACAAATCTTTTATGAGCACCTCTTTTATCTTGCCGCAAATTTGAATTAAGCTTCAAGTATTCTGTAGAAAGACCTTAGCAGTCATACGGACAGAGACTCAACAAGAGGAAAGGCAGGTTGAAGTGCTCAGATATTTATTAGATTATAGCTACAGGTTTTAGATGACAGCACGTCACACAGTGCTACCAAAACAAAGATCTACACACATGCAAGAGGCATTTCTCACTTGATACAATACATGGATTAATATATTTCTGAATATTCTCTAACTTTTGGAGAACTAACTGGACACAAACCATTATAATATAGACTTTTAACCGAATCAGAACAAAGAAAGTATCGACAAGAACAGGTTAGTTGAAAAATTCCTTGCTTTCAATTAGCCAGGCTGTAATGGGTATGGAGCACCATGTATCTATTTAACAAGGCAGAGGGCACATGATTCCATCCAATGATGTATATAAACCCTAGATTGCTAATGCTATGTATTGGCCAATGATAGGCTATGAAGCTACTCCTCAGAAAGAGGTGTCCTCCATAGGAATGAATGGAATTCTACAGTAATTAAATGTATTTTGTTGTTGTAGTGGAGACAGTAACATTAGTGCTCTCAAAATGTTTTACTTCAAGGAAAAAATATATATTTTAGATATATATTTTTTTATATATATATACAGTATGTTCAGTTCACATAATGTAATTTAAAATATGCATTTGGGTGTCTGTAATAGAATATACTTGCCAAAAACAAATGTATACATTAATAAATGCATTTCTACAGTATATCTTCCAAAAACCTTTTTACAACGGTGGAGGAGCACAAACATGGCTGCATAGTGGCTTCAAACCAGCCCCTGGGATTAATCTAAGGTTTATACTCATCGTTGCCTCCATCCCATCTGTAATAACCCTTGTGTGAATGAGAGCATATTGGTGGTGTGAGGAGCCTGTAGCACTCACTTCACCATATAGGCCTGTTCGTTGATTGTCCAACATTCATATCTAGCTATATTTTGCCATAAAGGCTATAAGGGCCAAGTGGGCTACTGGGATAGGTCATCATTTTTTAAGATGCATTTTAATTACAGTAGGCTAACAACGACCAGATCTGATCTGTGGTCAAGCCACACCACAAGCGTAACATCTCTAGGCTATAGGCCTAGTCTTGATGGTTGGATATTTCCAGAGATTACAAGAAAATCCGTATTAGGCTTCTGAATTGCAAAGCCAATTTGAGTTGCCTATTGTAATTGTCTGAGGCTGTGTTATGCTACTTAAGCGTTTACCACAGAGCAGGCCTCAAAATGGATGACATCCCCCTCTTCCCCCTCCCTGCCATCAGTGAAAGAATAGCTTCTGACCTCAGTCATCGTCTCCCTCACTTTGTTTTGTTAAGATGGAGGTTTGTATCCAAACCTAAAAAAGATAATTTGCATAAGTCTCAAACCTTCTGATAACAGAGTTTTGGGTGGTGTGCAAATTGAGATGTTTCTCTTGGGATGCACGTATGGCTTAGACTGGGTGAAGGTATTCAATGTATTCAGCCCTGGAAGAGGGATCTGTCAGGATGAGCTACTGTTCTCTGTCTCTACTCCTGGGTGAGTGAACTGATATTTCAGTATTTTATCCCAAATGATCACCATCTAGTATTACTGTCTGCCCTTGACTTTGTGTCTTCTCCTTCCTTTCAGGTTCTCTGTTCATCATTGGGACTTCCTCTTATCCTAATGGTAAGTACCCACTGGGCACAGACTGGTTAAATCAACATTGTTCCCACGTCATTTCAGTGAAATGACTTTGAACCAATGTGGAATAGATGTTGAATTGATGTCTGTGCCCAGTGGGAAGTTTAATAGTTCAATAACCCCTGCATGTTCTTATTTTGTATTCTATGTGATCAGTTTGATTATGAGTTCTGATATTTGGTAGGAGGTTTAACACTACAGAAGTAACTCAATTTCTCCTGATGATGGAACAGTGGGCCCATAGCTAAACCCTGGCATTGGGGCTATATGTTTTATTGTCTTCTTCTTCCACCCAGGTTCCTGTGATGGCTACACGGCTCTGGATGAGCCTCGACGTAACTATCTCTTCAGCTCTTCCTCTATCCCCGGCTACCCCATCAATACCGACACACAGCGAACAAACATATGGGTGCGCTACGTCGGGATCGGAGGGGACACCGTCATTCCACAATGTGCTCCACTCTCTTACAGCGGGGTATATTATCCCATCCATCTGACCTTTACACATCCTCAGTCTGAGTCTGAGACTCCAACAACGGGCAACGCGTGTGGAAACACAGGTTCCTGCTGTAATTACAATGTAGCTATTCAAGTGATCTACTGCTCTTCTGGAGGATTCTATGTGTACAGGCAGATGAACAGCCACCCAATCGCCTACATGGGTTATGTGACATGTGAGTAGCGAGTTGAGAAATCCCCTGATTTTTATTTGACTTGTACAGTACTCCTCCCAAACACATGTTATTGTCTATTTAGCACTTAAGTATATTGAGCTGTTAAAATGTACTTTATATGAAGTTTAATGGATACATTGGTGTATACTAAAAGAGTAGTACATCATAAAGCAAGCTACTTGTTTTTGAAGCAGTCAATCTGTTAAGGTCACAGAGACATTATATCTGGCTTGAAGTGAACCTGCTCTTGTGTCCCATTGTTCCAAGCTAAAATAGTAGATTGTTAAAGTAGACTGTGTGTCTGTTCTCTCTGTTCAGACCATAGGAACTGTGTGGCAGACTCCTGCGGTCCACTTGCAGAGTGTAGTACAACCAATAATGGAGGCTGTCAATGTGTCTCTGGATACAAGATACCTCCAAAACATCTACCCACAAACGAATCCTACGGTTGCCAAGGTAGAAGTGCCGTAGTAGCTATGTAATGGGCTGTCTGGTTTTATCAGTTAAATCAGTTTAGACAGTCCTACGTGTTTGATCAGTCTGTCTGTGTCTGTCTGTCTGTCTGTCTGTCTGTCTGTCTGTCTGTCTGTCTGTCTGTCTGTCTGTCTGTCTGTCTGTCTGTCGAACAGGACTAGGTGTAGGCACACTTTTTGGCTCAAGAGCCACATCAGGATTCAGAAATGGCAGATGTGTTATTCAAAATTTATTTAAAGGACAGAACAAGTATTTCTTAGAAAACAATCCATTGCGGGCTGCATTGAATTGACTAGCAGCCCGGGGCAGTATTTTTCCACCCTTGATGTAGAAGATAGCCTCTAACTCTGTCCTAACCCTCCCCAACAGATATCAATGAGTGTGAGGAGACCGCTAATCTCTGTGGTCCACATTCCAACTGTACTAATTCACCAGGAGTCTACAACTGTAGCTGTCTAGAGGGGTTTGTACCCTCAGACCCAGCCTTGGCACTCAACCCAACCCACAACCCCTGCACAGGTATGTTTACCACTCATACACATACTGCACCAATCATATCAATAACATGAGACCAGAGTTTGAATTTCAGGGCTGCTATGAACGACATACCTGCATTTTCTGCTGTTTTTAACTTTGTGAATATATATGTGTGAATTTGTCTGCTGTCTGCTGTGTAAGCAAGATTTTAAAAAACATACAGAAAATACAATTGCTGAACGCTGTCTGGTTTTGTATGCTTTGATTTGTGGAACTTTGTAAATATTGGCATATTAAATCTATGTCCCCCCCAGATGTGAATGAGTGTGTGGAGATTGAGAAGGTTTGTGGTGGTTTTGGTAAATGTACAAACACACCAGGAAATTACACCTGCACCTGTTACAATGGATACAAGCCTGACGGACCCTTCGACTGCCAAGGTCTCTGAACAGCACTAACACTAGCTTTCTGTGATAAATCTGACGAAACTTTTTAAATATTTCAATATAAACCATTTATCTAGATAGGGACCAGTAAAACATGAACATATTGAATGTATAACAACAGTCATGTGTATTGCATCATTACATCTAACTTACGCTAATTTACAGTGCTTCCTAAAAGAGATGGAAGAACTCATGGTAGCATTTTATGTTACAGTATATTATTATCTATATCATACACTACTGACCAAAATGTTGTCAACCTGGATGCTGCCTGGCACCCTGTCGTAAGATGCTAATATGCTAACTGAACTATTCAACTATTGAACCCCCACAGATATTGACGAGTGTTTCAACTCAACCATCTGTGGTCAGGAGTCTGTCTGTACCAACACACCAGGAGCCCACAACTGTACCTGTCTCCTAGGCTTCTCACCCACAAACCCAGTCCTAGACCCCAGCAAGGCCAACCCCTGTATAGGTACTGTGTTGTCTCACTGCTGTTGTCGTTAACATACTGTATCATGGGGCACTGACTAGGTTTACATCCCAAATGGCACCCTATTCCCTATGTTTATAGTGAATGTGTATATGGGGTGTATGTACACAGGGTGTATGTATATAGTGAATGTGTATATGAGGTGTATGTATATTGTGAATGTGTATATGAGGTGTATGTATATAGTGAATGTGTATATGATGTGTATGTATATAGTGAATGTGTATATGGGGTGTATGTATATAGTGAATGTGTATATGAGGTGTATGTATATAGTGAATGTGTATATGAGGTGTATGTATATAGTGAATGTGTATATGGGGTGTATGTATATAGTGAATGTGTATACAGGGTGTATGTATATAATTAATGTGTATATGGGGTGTATGTACATAGTGAATGTGTATATGAGGTGTATGTATATGTACACAGGGTGTATGTATATAGTGAATGTGTATATGGGGTGTATGTATATAGTGAATGTGTATATGGGGTGTATGTATATAGTGAATGTGTATATGGGGTGTATATGTATACAGGGTGTATGTATATAGTGAATGTGTATATGGGGTGTATGTATATAGTGAATGTGTATATGGGGTGTATGTATATAGTGAATGTGTATATGGGGTGTATATGTATACAGGGTGTATGTATATAGTGAATGTGTATATGGGGTGTATGTTTATAGTGAATGTGTATATGGGGTGTATGTATATAGTGAATGTGTATACAGGGTGTATGTATATGTACACAAGGTGTATGTATGTAGTGAATGTGTATATGAGGTGTATGTATATGTATACAGGGTGTATGTATGTAGTGAATGTGTATATGAGGTGTATGTATATGTATACAGGGTGTATGTATATAGTGAATGTGTATATGGGGTGTATGTATATGTACACAGGGTGTATGTACATAGTGAATATGTGTATAGGGTGTATGTATATGTACACAGGGTGTATGTACATAGTGAATATGTGTATAGGGTGTATGTATATGTATACAGGGTGTATGTATATAGTGAATGTGTATATGGGGTTTATGTATATGTACACAGGGTGTATGTATATAGTGAATGTGTATATGGGTGTATGTACAAGTATATGTACACAGGGTGTATGTATATAGTGAATGTGTATATGAGGTGTATGTACACAGGGTGTATGTATATAGTGAATGTGTATATGGAGTGTATGTATATGTACACAGGGTGTATGTATATAGTGAATGTGTATATGGGGTGTATGTATATGAAAAAAGGGTGCATGTATACAGTTAATGTGTATATAGGGTGTATATGTTCACAGGGTATATGTATATAGTGAATGTTGGGTGTATATGTATACAGGGTGTATGTCTATAGTGAATGATGTATGTATAAGATGTATGTATGTATATGTATTCAGGATGTATGTATATAGTGAATGTGTATTTAGGGTGTATATGTATACAGGGTGTATGTATATAGTGAATATGTGTATAAGGTGTATGTATATGTATACAGGGTGTATGTATATAATTAATGTGTATATGGGGTGTATGTATATGTATACAGGGTGTATGTATATAGTGAATGTGTATATGAGGTGTATGTATATAGTGAATGTGTATATGGGGTGTATGTATATGTACACAGGGTGTATGTACATAGTGAATATGTGTATAGGGTGTATGTATATGTATACAGGGTGTATGTATATAGTGAATGTGTATATGGGGTGTATGTATATAGTGAATGTGTATATGGGGTGTATGTATATAGTGAATGTGTATATGGGGTGTATGTATATGTACACAGGGTGTATGTATATAGTGAATGTGTATATGAGGTGTATGTATATGAAACAAGGGTGCATGTATACAGTTAATGTGTATATAGGGTGTATATGTTCACAGGGTATATGTATATAGTGAATGTTGGGTGTATATGTATACAGGGGGTATGTATATAGTGAATATGTGTATAAGGTGTATGTATATGTATACAGGGTGTATGTATATAGTGAATGTGTATATAGGGTGTATATGTATACAGGGTGTATATATACTGTATAGTGAATAGGGTGCCATTTGGGACATAACCTAGACCATAACTTGTTCTCATCAGTTGTATCTGTGGTTTGAACCCTACAGACATTGATGAGTGTCTGAACAAAACCGTGTGTGGTCCCGATGCCAACTGTACCAACTCTTATGCAGCACACAGCTGTACCTGCCTCTTTGGTTACCTGCTCACCAGCCCAGATGCCATAGCCAGCCCTTTAAACCCATGCCTAGGTCTGTGACATACTTCACTGAGTGTGCTCAGTGCTTGCATGTAAAACTGTGTGTGTATATGTGTGGTGTATCTTTGTATGTGTATCCGTTACTGTATGTGTGTATATCCCAGTGTTTGTTTCTCCCTGTAGACATAGATGAGTGCGCTAACACCCCTGGTCTATGTGGTCTCCACTCTGTGTGTACCAATGCACCAGGGACCTTCCACTGTTCCTGCGTGGAAGGATACTTCTCCTCCACTGGAGTACTGTGGGAAACTGACGTCACTGTGTGTGAAAGTGAGTCATACTTGTATTGTTTGTAAATATATTATGTACAGAAGAAGTCCAGTGTAGTGAAATGCTTCGGAGGTCTGATGGGAACTTGATATATTATTTTCTCTCTCTCTCGCTCTCTTTTTTATTTATCCTTCTCTCTCTCACTCTCTATCTCTGTGTCGCTCTCTCTCTCTCTCTCTCTCACTCTCTATCTCTGTGTCGCTCTCTCTCTCTCTCTCTCTCACTCTCTATCTCTGTGTCGCTCTCTCTCTCTCTCTCTCTCTCTCTCTCTCTCTCTCTCTCTCTCTCTCTTTCTCTCTCTCACTCTCTATCTCTGTGTCGCTCTCTCTCTCTCTCTCTCTCTCTCTCTCTCTCTCTCTCTCTCTCTCTCTCTCTCTCTCTCTCTCTCTCTCTCTCTCTCTCTCTCTCTCTCTCTCTCACTCTCTATCTCTGTGTCGCTCTCTCTCTCTCTCTCTCTCTCTCTCTCTCTCTCTCTCTCTCTCTCTCTCTCTCTCTCTCTCACTCTCTATCTCTGTGTCGCTCTCTCTCTCTCTCTCTCTCTCTCTCTCTCTCTCTCTCTCTCTCCCTCTCTCTCTCCCTCTCTCTCTCTCTCTCTCTCTCTCCTTCCCTCCATTACCCGTCACAGGTGTTGATGATGTTCTAGCCGCCATAGTTCCCCCAGAGGTACGTGGTTGGAAACACACAGGTCTTTAGAATGGATCCTGTGCAAGTACCACCCATACAGTATGGTGGGCTTTAAAATTGATCCTGTCGGATGAAGATGTAGGAAAAGTATCACTGACGACAAAGTTGTAACAACATTGTCATCTGGTTGTGCTGATGTTGTATTGATGTTGTGTTGATGTTGTGCCAATGTTGTGTTGATGTTGTGCTGATGTTGTATCTGTGTTCCCACTGCAGGGCCAGTCTAAGGAGATGTACTTCCTCAACCAGATGAACCAACAGCTGATGGAGAACCCTGACATAGTCCTACCAGAAGGGGTCAGTATAGCAACCTTTACATCTGGTAGACATCTGGTGGCGCACAATTGGCCCAGTGTCGTCTGGGTTAGAGGAGGGTTTGGCCGTCATTGTAAATACGAATTTGTTCTTAACTAACTTTCCTAGTTAAATAAAGGTTAAAAAAATACAAATTAACAACCCATAGCTCTTACTATCTATTCTAAACACTTCTGTAGATCTTGAGCCATATGTATCAAATCTGTCAGAGTAGGAGTGCTGATCCCGGATCAGGTTCCCCCTGTCCATGTAATTTTGTTCATGTGATCTTAAAGTTTCAACTGATCCTCAATCAACACTCTTACTCTGAGACGCTTGAGACAAACGGCCACTGACATGCTCGTTCGTTGATTTCTGGCGCCACTTAGTGGATCATTTGGAAAGGGGTCAGGTTTCAGTACATAGTTCTATTCCCTACCCAGAGGGTCCTGTTTAATGTCTCCACATGCTAACCAATGTCATTGTATCTCTCCCCCGTTCCTCTCTCCCTTCTTTCTCTCCCATTTTCTTTTTTCCTCAGTCAGTGACAAACAGCCTCTCGACAGCCCTGGTAATGCCCCCTTCCAACTCTGTCTCATGTTTTAAATAATAATTATCGGAGTAGGGTTAGTTTGTCTTAGTCAAGGCAGTATGTTAATTATTAAGTACCTTTACATGCACACTAAGAATTCAATATGAAACTGATTATGGCCGAGTTCTGCTTATCTTCATCGGCGTTCCAGCGGTGTATTTGATCTGTGCATGTGCCAGCACCGGGTACCGCACGTTTCCATCTAATGCGCCAGTGAAGTGAGTTCGCAAAAACTGTGTGCGTCTTATAAATATTTTTCGCATACAAACTTTTATGTCCGAACTCTGAATCAAATAGTCTTCTCAAAAATAACATGGTCACTGTGTTAGAATTATTTATTGGATTGGCGATTTCTGGCGTTTATCAAAAGTAGCCTGATCTCAGTTGTGTCAGTGTAAACAGGATTATAAGGGAAATCGTTCTTCTTGCAAAGCATGCAAACATTTTAAACAAACTATTATATTAACCGGACTATCCACAATAATCTCCTTATTGTGTGCATGTAACCGTTCTCATTCATGAATGAATTCCTCCATGAATTCATCGATCTATCCATTTCCATAGAAGGTGTCAGGAGTGGGAACCATCTCAGCGCAGCAGGCCAGTACAGGCCAGGGGTGGAGTGGGGCTGGAAAGGATGGCGGGGAGTCTGGCAGTGTGGTCCTGAAGATCTCAGTGCTCCTGGTGAATGCCTTAGTGGACCCTTCTCAGGGCCGGGTCAACAAAACCATACACACACCTGAGCTGGGTAAGAAGAACCATTATGCAGTCTGGACCTACATACAGCCCCTACCACCTTTCCATCTCCCCCCCTGCAGTAATGCAGTATTGCTTTAGTTTATTTCCTTGTCAGTAAAAGTTGAAGTATAACTGGTATCTGTGTCAGACATTAGTGTCTAACACACACATAATCTCTCCCTCATTCTCCCCATATTAAATAATACTTGTACTGTAAATGTGTATGTTAGACATTAGTCTGCAGGTAATGGAGGCCAACAGTACAGACACCTCTTCCCTCTCAGCCAGGGGAAACACCATGGACATCAACCTAAATGCTCTGGCCAGAAACAATAATGGTGAGATAGACCAGACACAGCTGTATAGTGGTGGTTAAGATCACAGTGAAGAATATCACCATGACGATGACTATATTGGGAATCATACTGATGATAATGATATTGATGATGATGGTGGTGATGATGATGGTGTTGTTGGTGATGATGATGATGAAGGTTCTGAGTGTTATTTGACAACAGCCCCCTACTCTGTTTCCCTAGGTACAGCATCAGCAGTATTCCTGACAGTCAGTGGGATGGAGAGCCTTCTGGGTGCTAGCTTCTTGCAGACAGAAAACCACACAGAGATGTTGTCTGATGTCATCACCGCCACACTGCCCAAGATCAACCACACCCAGCTCTCTGAGCCTGTCAACTTCACCATGAGCCACAAGAGGGTATGTCTGTCTGTCTGCCTGCCTGCCTGCCTGCCTGCCTGCCTCTCTGCCTGCCTGCCTGCCTGCCTGCCTGCCTGCCTGCCTGCCTGCCTGCCTGCCTGCCTGTCTGTCTGCCTGCCTGCCTGTCTGTCTGTCTGTCTGTCTGTATGGCTGTGTGTCTGTGTGTCTGTCTGATTGTTCAGTCAACTGTTCTGCCAGTTCTTGGTTATGGTGACACCATTTACCAGATGGCAGCAGCCACTACTCTTACATCTTTGGATGGCGTGCTTTAATGGGGATAGAGTGCCATTCATTTTATTACTGCTGACAGTTTTAATACTCACCACTGCATTCTGTATCAAAGGGTTGGCTGGTCCCTGTTAAAGTTCCTGGTGCCACTAGGGCATTTTAAAACCCTGATGATAAATCAGTTCACAGAGGTGTACAATTGTTTTCATTGATTGACTTGAATAACTTGTTTATGAACTCTCTCTCTTTCTGTCCATCAGTTGAGGTGCTGTGTTGATGTTGCTGGTCTGTGCTGGTTCTTCACTCTCCCTTAATCTGTTTATCTCCCTTCTTTTCCATCGCTCCCCAGCTGTGTCAGTCTATACACCCCTCCATCCCTCATAGCATACTGTCAGTATTTAAACATCTCTCTCTCTCCCTCTCTCTCTCTCTCTCTCTCTCTCTCTCTCAGAAGTTGGCTGAGCCTGGCCTGATGACCTGTGTGTACTGGGAGGACAGAGGAATGGAATATGAGAATGGAACCAAGGGGAGGCATTGGTCAGTGAACGGCTGTTGGGTTGTGTTCTCTGATGAGAACTACACAGTGTGTAGCTGCTCTCACCTCTCCACCTTTGCCCTCATCATGCAGACAGGGGAGGTACAGGCTCTGTGTTTGTGTGGGTTGTGATTGTGTGTGTGTTTGTGTTCTGGTGCACACGTTAGTATGTGTATTCATGCTTAATTGTGTGTGTCTCCATCCTTCCAGACTGTGTCGGAGGACAATCCCTTCCTAGAGTGGGTGAACAGAATGTGTGTGATCGTGGGCCTGGTCTTCTTTGCTCTGGCCATCCTCACCTTCCTGCTGTGTAGCTGGAACCCTAAGATCAACAACACAGCCCGCCTCCACCTCTGCCTCTGCCTCTTCCTGTCCCATCTGCTGCTGCTATTGGATTACACCTACCTCACTCACAAGGTGCTGGGTTAGGAAAGAACCTTCATTTGTATATGCATGGCTTCTTCGTTCTCATTGTGTGTGTGTGTGTGTGTGTGTGTGTGTGTGTGTGTGTGTGTGTGTGTGTGTGTGTGTGTGTGTGTGTGTGTGTGTGTGTGTGTGTGTGTGTGTGCCTGCATGCGGGTGAGCATGTCCATGTGTTAATATCTATCTCATCGTCCTCTCTGTCCCCAGCTGGTGTGCTCCATCATGGCAGGTCTCCTCCACTTCCTGGTAGTGGCCAGTTTCCTGTGGATGCTGCTGGAGGCGCTCCAGCTCTACCTGCTGGTCCAGAGACTCTCTAGGATCCAGGTCATCCAGAGGGAAGGCCTCCAGAAGAAATACCTCTTCCTGATTGGCTATGGCATCCCCCTGGTGATCGTGGGTGTGTCTGCAGCTGTGAAACGTGACGGCTATGGGGGATCTAAAGTGTGAGTAGAAATTTTACACACACACACATTATCTCTCCTCCACTAACACACACACACATTATCTCTCTTCACTAACATACACACACAAATATTATCTCTCTTCCAGTAACACACACTTACAAGACATTTTCATTTGTTTCTGTGTTTCAGATGCTGGCTGAAGCCAGAACAATACTTTACCTGGGCTGTGTTAGGGCCAGTGTGTACTGTCCTAGCAGTGAGTGGATCTACATGCACTCACGCATACACACACACACACACACACACACACACACACACGCGCGCGCGCGCGCGCACATACACACACACACACACACACGCGCGCGCGCATACACACACACACACACACACACACACACACACTGACCTCCTTATGCTTCTTCCACAGCTGAACTGGATATTGTTCTGCGTTACAATCTGGAGTTTGAGACCTACCTTGGCTAACATGAAGAGTGATGTCTCACAGTCCAAAGACACCAGGTGTGTGTGTACATATGTCTGTGAACATACAGTAACTAAGCCATATGTAATGTGTATGTTTGTTGATACCGATGGGCATGTGTTGTAGTGTTAGTATTCTTGTCTCTTCATATGAATCCATACGATGTTTTTATACCATTCCCTCCCTCCTCTTCCCATCCTCCCTCCCTCAACTCCCTCCCTTTCCCACTCTCTTACCTCCCTCTCTCCCTCTCACCTCTCTCCCTCCCTCCCCATCTCATCTCCCTCCCTCCCCCTCTCTCACCTCCCTTCCTCTCTCACCTCCCTCTCTCACTTCCCTCTCTCACCTTCCTCCCTCCCCTCTCTCACCATCCCCCGCTCTCATCTCCCTCCCTCCACCCTTCCTCTCTCTCTCCCCCTTCCACTCTCACCTCCCTCCTCCCTCTCTCACCCCCCTCACTTCCCTCCCTCCCTCTTTCAGACTGATCATCTTTAAGATCCTGGCACAGTTTGTGATCCTGGGTTGTACCTGGGTGCTGGGCTTGTTCCAGTCCACCATGGTCTTCAAGTACCTCTTCATCGTGCTCAACTCCCAGCAGGGCACCTTCCTCTACATCGTTCACTGTCTCTTCAACAAGGAGGTAGACCCCCCCCCCCCCCCACACACACACACACACACGTTCTTAACCTCCCCTCTGTCTGCCCTCCACGGTGTGGTCTGTGTATAATTAGTGTTGGTGTGTTGTTGTTGTTGTTGTATTGTATCATAGGTACGTGATGAGTACAGGAAGTGGCTGGGCTGTTCTTCCAGCTCCTCTACTCCAGACTATATGGTAAGTCTATACCTTCCTCACTCATCACTAGTTCTTACATCTATGTGAGGCTTTCTCTTCCTTCCAGGATGAATGTAATGTTACTGAATGACCCTCTGGCCAAGTCCCTTATAGAACTTATGTAAGCATAGTCTTTTACCACAGAAAGTCTAACCTGTTGAGGTCTTGTTTTTCCAACAGAAAGAAGCACCTTCCGTCTCTGAAGACCTGGACAAGGCTGGTGAAGAGAGACAAAACAAAGGAACACGGCCAGGATGAGAGCAACATGATACGATACCATCAGACCTTCAAAGCATTTCAGCACAGTGGGCCTCCACGGTATATCTTTCAATGCACACTGTACACACTAAGTATGAGAGAGAGAGAGAGGTGTGTTTATATGGATGCTAATGACTCAGATAACACAGCCTGACCTTTTGTATTTACTAATATTTCCTTTATCTACATAAAACAATGTTTTATTATCCTGCAAATGTATTTCTAGAATTTCATATTTATAAATTATATATACAGTAGTTACAGCATATTTACCATTGTGCAAAATAAACAAATGAAAATGTGTAGGTTGCAGTTGTTTATATATAAATAAATAACTGCGTCTCTACCTGCTTTGAGTCTAGCGTTTACCATTGGATTGTCCCTCAGGGACAATAAAGATTTATTCAATGGAATCCCTGTGGCTGAGCCCAGATAAGAAAGTCCCGGTCAGCTGCAGTCTGAAGTGTTTTGAGAGCATAGCGACTGGGTTTCCAGACAGATGGCACAGGAGGGGTGAGGAGAGGACAGGAGGGGTGAGCAGAGGACAGGAGGGGTGAGGAGAGGACAGGAGGGGTGAGGAGAGGACAGGAGGGGTGAGGAGAGGACAGGAGGGGTGAGGAGAGGACAGGAGGGGTGAGGAGAGGACAGGAGGGGTGAGGAGAGGACAGGATCCTCTCAGAGCTATAATAAAATAGCCGGAAGAGAGCCACGGTTGGAGACAGACAATACTGCGCTTGCATACTGTTGTAATGCCCTCTTTTCACCACACGGCAACAGCACCTAATCATCAAAGCTCCTGCTCTCATTGGAGTTAGGAGTTAAAGTGAGGACACAGGTCTTCTGTTGATGGCGAGATACCATTGGGTAAAGGCTTTTGTTCCAGCCTAGCCATGATTCAATTGATTGACAAATAATGAAAACCTGGTGGGGTTGTAGGGAGAGAGAGAAAGACATAAATATGGAGATGGATAGATAGATGTCAGGACAAGTCAACTGGAGGAGGAGATAGAGAGGCATACAGAGATGGATAGATAGATGCCAGGAAAAGTCAACTGGAGGAAGAGATAGAGAGGCATACAGAGATGGATAGATAGATGTCAGGACAAGTCAACTGGAGGAGGAGATAGAGAGGCATACAGAGATGGATGGAAATAAAGGGAGATTCGAAGACGGGTGAATGCAGCCGCAGGAGTGAAAGAGAGTACAATAGGGGGACAGAGAAGAAGAAGAAGAAGATGAAGATGAAGATAAAGAAGAAGTAGGTGGAGGAAAAGGAGGAGGCTGGTGTGGGGTGTTTTGCTCCGAGTCACAGTACTGCTAGTCTCTTTGCCTGTTACCATGGGAACCCAGCTGCAGTGCTTGCTGGAGTCGTGCTGGTCTGTCAGCCGGGAAACGCTGTTGGGTTAACAGCCCTGCTCTTTGAGTTCGAATGAGTTAGACTTTGTCAAAATAGTCAGGAATAAACTCCAAACCATGTTAAAAATGTGTGCTGTGCGTCTGGGGGTGTTTAGTATACAAAGTTGCTAGGCAGCTAACTAATCACCCACTGGGCAAAGATGTCTGTTGAACGTCTAGTTTTGATTGACATTTGGTTGACTTGTCAACTAACGTGAATTTAAAGTGAAATAAAAAAATGCACTATGTCATTGGATTTAGGTTAAAAGTTGAGTGAAAAAAAGACAAAATGCCCTAACTGTATGTTGATGATTTTTTCCACATTGATTCAACATCAGCACATTTATTTTTGGGGTTGAAATGACATGGAAACAATGTTTATTCAACCAGTTTTTGCCCAGTGGGCAGACATTTACTTAATTCCAAATCAATCTCCAGTTCTCCTCAACTCTCCTCCAGGCACTCCTTTAGTTCTGGAAGGTGCATATAGAATAACATGGTAGTTGCTTTACTTTGCTGTTTAATTGGATGGGTGATATTTTTCCATATCCTAAGGGGCAGAGGTCGATTGGGATTTCAGTGAAAGTCTTCCATATTGTGTCTGTAATTATGCTTAAAGTCTCTGAGATGTAGTGGGTCTTTCTGTCCAACAGGCCGGGGGTTAGTTAGTGATACAGTGACATGACCAATCTGTTACGAATTCCCTGCCAGAGACTCTTCGCACACCATGTCACAGCTCTCTCACAGCCCTCTCTTTCTAACTTCTGTAGTAGGCTACCCTCCCCCACTGGAACCAAGCAGGCCAGGGGGGTCATAAACTGGCCCTTCACACCTAGGACACTGGCCAACCATTTGTTGCTAGGGGTCATGGTTGCCAGGGGCCTTATGACACTGTGGGGTCATCACAGGCAGTCAGCTTGGGTCCCAGATCACAAACTCTACTTCAAGCAGTCACAGAGAGAGCAGCAAGCTCATCTCTGTCCTGCACAACAACTGCTTGACTCATATCTCTGAGCTTGTGGGATGGTGTGCGTGCACAGAGTGAGTTGTGCGATATTTGTATATTGTTCTTCGTAGTTGTTACTATTGTTGCATAATGTCTTTGTCTATAGCTGTATTGTAATATGTCAGGTAGCATATATACTGAACAAAAATATAATATAAAGTGTTGGTCTCATGTTTCATGAAATGAAATAAAAGTTTCCATAAATTTTTCATTCGCACAAAAATCTTATTTCTCTCAAATTTTGTGCACAAATTTGTGTACATCCCTGTTACTGAGCATTTCTCCTTTGCCAAGATAATCCATCTACCTGACAGGTGGGGCATATCAAAAAGCTGATTAAACAGCATGACCATTACACAGGTGCACCTTGTGCTGGGGACAATAAAAGGCCACTCTAAAATGTGCAGTCACACAACACAATGCCACAGATGTCTCAACTTTTGAGGGAGGGTGCAATTGGCTTGCTGACTACAGGAATGTCCACCAGCACTGTTGCCAAATAATTGAATGTTCATTTATCTACCATAAATGTCGTTTTAGAGAATTTGGCAGTACGTCCAACTGTCCTCACAAACGCAGACCACGTGTAACCACACCAGCCCAGGAGCTCCACATCTGGCTTCTTCACCTGTGGGATCATCTGAGACCAGCCACCCGGACAGCTGATGAAACTGTGCGTTTGCACAACTGAATATTTTCTGCACAAACTGTCAGAAATCGTCTCTGGGAATCTCATCTGCTTGCTCGTCGTCCTCACTGAAGCCCATTGTTGTGCCATTCATCCACCGCCATCACCTCATGTTTCAGCACGATAATACACGGCCCCATGTCGCAAGGATCTGTACACAACTCCTGCAAGCTGAAAATGTCCCAGTGCTTCCATGGCCTGCATACTAACCAGACATGTCACCCATTGAGAATGTTTGGGATGCTCTGAATGGACGTGCACGAAAGCGTGTTCCAGTTCCCGCCAATATCCAACAACTTCGAACAGACATTAAAGAGGAGTGGGACAACATTCCATAGGCCATAAGGAACAGTCTGATCAAATCTACGCAAAGGAGATGTGTCACTCTGCATGAGGCAAATGGTGGTCACACCAGATACTGACTGGTTTTCTGATCCACAACCCTACCTTTTTTTTAACCCTTAGCCTACAATTTCCAGAAATCGAATTAACATAATAAAACAATCCCCATCAAAATCTGTTTGTTTAAGCTAGAGATATCAGTTTTTCTGCAAGTGCTCAATCCACCGCATCTGCCAATATCCCCCTCCTGCATCTGTGGTGAAAGGTGGCAGAGCTGGAGCGGTGTTTGTCAGAGCATGAGGCATCCTGAAAATCGGTCTTCTCGCAAAAATGTCTGTAAAGTTCGAATTGCCAACAAATGATTATGACCACTGAAAGAACACACGGGTGTTCTCCATTTTGCTCAAGGAAGCCCACAAACCCCACAAGACTCGTCTGACGTCGGAACAGCCTCTTCTGCCAACTTCTGTCTATAGTGTCAAAATGGTTTGGGCTACACACTAATATACTGTAACCACTCTGTGGACAGCTGAGACTCTCACAAACATACCGGTGTTCTCCATTTTTCTCTAGGACACAAGCCTCACAACACTCTTCTGAAGGTCCCTGGTACCAGTTCAATTTGTTTATGGAAAATAAGGAGATATTTTGCCAAATTCAATGTTTCATCCAATCATTTTTTTATATATATTTTTGATACCTTAAGGGGTCTTAAAATTCAAAATCAAATAGCTAAATGAACTTTGATATGATCCTCTCCCCTTGCTTAGACACGGTTTAGACTAGGGTTACGGTATCTGTGACCATCAGATGCATATCTGTATTCACATTCATGAGAAATCCAGAGATTAGGGCCTAATGAATGTATACAGTGCCTTGCGAAAGTATTCGGCCCCCTTGAACTTTGCGACCTTTTGCCACATTTCAGGCTTCAAACATAAAGATATAAAACTGTATTTTTTTGTGAAGAATCAACAACAAGTGGGACACAATCATGAAGTGGAACGACATTTATTGGATATTTCAAAAATTTTTAACAAATCAAAAACTGAAAAATTGGGCGTGCAAAATTATTCAGCCCCCTTAAGTTAATACTTTGTAGCGCCACCTTTTGCTGCGATTACAGCTGTAAGTCGCTTGGGGTATGTCTCTATCAGTTTTGCACATCGAGAGACTGAATTTTTTTCCCATTCCTCCTTGCAAAACAGCTCGAGCTCAGTGAGGTTGGATGGAGAGCATTTGTGAACAGCAGTTTTCAGTTCTTTCCACAGATTCTCGATTGGATTCAGGTCTGGACTTTGACTTGGCCATTCTAACACCTGGATATGTTTATTTTTGAACCATTCCATTGTAGATTTTGCTTTATGTTTTGGATCATTGTCTTGTTGGAAGACAAATCTCCGTCCCAGTCTCAGGTCTTTTGCAGACTCCATCAGGTTTTCTTCCAGAATGGTCCTGTATTTGGCTCCATCCATCTTCCCATCAATTTTAACCATCTTCCCTGTCCCTGCTGAAGAAAAGCAGGCCCAAACCATGATGCTGCCACCACCATGTTTGACAGTGGGGATGGTGTGTTCAGGGTGATGAGCTGTGTTGCTTTTACGCCAAACATAACGTTTTGCATTGTTGCCAAAAAGTTCAATTTTGGTTTCATCTGACCAGAGCACCTTCTTCCACATGTTTGGTGTGTCTCCCAGGTGGCTTGTGGCAAACTTTAAACAACACTTTTTATGGATATCTTTAAGAAATGGCTTTCTTCTTGCCACTCTTCCATAAAGGCCAGATTTGTGCAATATACGATTGATTGTTGTCCTATGGACAGAGTCTCCCACCTCAGCTGTAGATCTCTGCAGTTCATCCAGAGTGATCATGGGCCTCTTGGCTGCATCTCTGATCAGTCTTCTCCTTGTATGAGCTGAAAGTTTAGAGGGACGACCAGGTCTTGGTAGATTTGCAGTGGTCTGATACTCCTTCCATTTCAATATTATTGCTTGCACAGTGCTCCTTGGTATGTTTAAAGCTTGGGAAATCTTTTTGTATCCAAATCCGGCTTTAAACTTCTTCACAACAGTATCTCGGACCTGCCTGGTGTGTTCCTTGTTCTTCATGATGCTCTCTGCGCTTTTAACGGACCTCTGAGACTATCACAGTGCAGGTGCATTTATACGGAGACTTGATTACACACAGGTGGATTGTATTTATCATCATTAGTCATTTAGGTCAACATTGGATCATTCAGAGATCCTCACTGAACTTCTGGAGAGAGTTTGCTGCACTGAAACTTTTATGAACTGTAACTCAGTCAAATCTTTGAAGTTGTTGCATGTTGCATTTATATTTTTGTTCAGAATACATTTTCATCCTTCCCTTGATAACATCCTTGTGCTATCAGTTATAGTGTTGTGTACAGGGGATTCATTACCTCTGTTTCTTCTGTTTCACAACCACTACCATTCAACTACCTTTGCATGTACATTTCGTCTGTGTGTGTGTGTGTGTGTGTGTGTGTGTGTGTGTGTGTGTGCATGTGTGTGTGTGCGTGTGTTGTGTGTGTGTGTGTGTGTGTGTGTGTGTGTGTGTGTGTGTGTGTGTGTGTGTGTGTGTGTGTGTGTGTGTGTGTGTGTGTATATGTGTGTGTGTGTGTGCGTGCGTGCGTGTGTGTTTGTGCGTGTGTCAATAAAGTATCCTGGTGTGTAAGTGAGGTTGCATCATTCCCCTCTTACCGAGGGAGGTGCTATTGGGTCACAGATCAGCCCAAACAGAGTTGCTCTCTTTCTCAACACATGCCCTGAAGGTTGGAACCAAAAAGACTCAGGAAGAGATCCTGTTCCCCCCACTCTGTCTCTGGTCTAGGGACATAATTATGATGAATCAGATCATAGTTTGTAATCTATCAATGTTATGGAGATTCATATGTTTAAGGTAATGGTAAGATAATGACTAAATGATTTATACTTTAAAATTAATGTTAAGGCAATAACTAACAGTATTCCACCCTGTCACTGGATAATGGAGTGAGATGTATTTGAATCATAAGACTAGAATTGTGCATAGAAAAAGAGGAACTGTTTTTTTATTTTATCTTTATTTAACTAGGCAAGTCAGTTAAGAACAAATTCTTATTTTCAATGACGGCCTAGGAACAGTGGGTTAACTGCCTGTTCAGGGGCAGAATGACAGATTTAAACTTGCAACCTTCTGGTTATTAGTCCAACGCTCTAACCACTAGGCTACCCTGCCGCCCCAGACAAGGAACTGTGGCAGACCACATGTGACCACTGTGAAACTAATAACAGGGAAGGAGGTCTCTCCACCCAGGGAGGGGAGAAACCGTTAGGCTTGCAGTAGATTATGTAACATGTTGCAGGATATGATAAGCAATGTATATGTTGGAGTAGACTTGTAAAAAGCATTGACAGTGTTAGAGAAGAGGGGCATTTATAAGGGGTATGGGGTATGGTATGACCAAATGTGAGGTATAAAAGGCTAGGTGCATTGTATGATTTTCAGAGCTCTCGTAAATAAACATTCTGGCTATTGTAGGCTGGGACTGTCTGTTTCATTCAACTAGAATCTTACAAATTCTGGGTTGCAGACTGAGCAGTTTAATTGAGGTTCAGTTTATGAACATTGAGAACATGATTCTCTTAACAATCAAGTCATCTTACTGCTCCCGATGATGCTCTAGGTGCTGCATGTGTGGAGTACTGCACGTCTGCACATGACAGGGGTGTATCATACACGTATCTATGCAGCATTCTCAGTTGTCTTATCATACTCAGCCCGATACTTGAGTCACTAGGACATTGGCACACACACACACACACACACACACACACACACACACACACACACACACACACACACACACACACACACACACACACACGCACAGACACACACACACGCACAGACACACACACACACAGACACACACACACACGCACACGCACAGACACACACACACACACACACACACACACGCACAGACACACACACACGCACAGACACACACACACACACACACAGACACACACACACAGTTTGAGATATGTACTATTTGAGTTTGAGCATGTTCATACATGTGAACCAGACTGGTTCAACATCCCTCCCACTCACATCCCCACTTCTTTACCCTTGTTTATATCATATCTTCCCACATAGCCTAAATAAATAATATACTGTACATCTTCCCATATATTAATTCATTCACTTTTTTCACACACAAACGCAGTTCCCATTACATGCAGCTTCCTCAGTGTTCCATGTTGTCCTGTGGGATAATCCTCTGACAGGTGTTTCTGGCCACAACTCCATACTCCCTGTCTCACCACTGGTCTGGTCCAACACCCGTCCAACAGAAGACCACACACAGACACTCATAAGGGCTTTTCTCTCTCTCCTACTCCTGTCTCCTACCCCTTTTCTTTCTATCTCTGTCTAGATTGATGGGGTGATAAGGGGTGAGGTTGGTTGGGGAGGGGAGTATTGTTGGGGGGGGGGGGTATTGAGGGGTGAGGTTGGTTGGGGTGTGGGGGGTATTGAAGGCTGAGGTTGTATACAGTATGAACCAGAGCTATTGAGGGGTGAGATTGGTTGGGGAGTGGGGGGCATTGAAGGCTGATGTTGTATACAGTATGTAACAGAGCTATTGAGGGGTGAGGTTGGTTGGGGAGTGGGGGATATTGAAGGCTGAGGTTGTATACAGTATGTAACAGAGCTATTGAGGGGTGAGGTAGGGTGAGTCAGAAAGGGATTGAGTTAGGGTGAGGGCAACAGAGGATTAGTCAATGCACCCACCTCCTCTCCAGGTGCTAGGGGCTCTCTGCATTGCTGAGTGAGTGGAATACCAGATTTACCTGATAAAACCCATAAAACCACTCTGAGGAATGACTAGTTTGATTGTGTCAAAGTGAAATGTGTCTAAGACATTACATTTGCAGACAAATAAGATATATTCATTGACATTAGCCTACTGTTCATTTATAGTGGGTGGGTCTAGTTGTTGTTATGTTAGTAGCAAATAGCCCAGTCAGTGGTGGTCAGTGCCGTTTATGATGGACATGGACAGACAGTGGCACATTCAATACCGCCTTACACACTCTTGACAGCATCCAGCTTATCTAGGCTGTAATCATTAGTCCAACAGTTGCAAACAGAGGATGATGGTCCTCCCCTTCCTCCTCTGAGGAGCCTCCACTGAGCCCATTGCAATTCAATCTAAGCAGGAGTGGCATTACCTCCACATAGAGGTCTCTCTCTCTCTGTGTCGCTCTCTCTATCTCGCGCGCGCTCTCATCACTCGCGCGCTGTGCAGCTGAACTACGGCGTTGGCAGAGAATATAAAAAATCTGCCTCTTTGCTTCAAGCGTTGGAAGAATATTTTGGAACGGAAATCAGAGGAGGTACTGTAATAATTTGTTTACCTTCCAAGCGAATGTGAATTATTTTGTAAATGGCATGCTCCTGTAGTCGCATAGTAATGAATAGTTCAGAGGGAAACGGATCGATGGTACCGGGCGAATGCTGTTGCTTGCAGAGCAGCCACCTGCGCTAAACATAAGCTCTGCGTTGTCTGTCTATCGACGCAGCAGTACTAGTAGACGACATGGTTCTGTAGGCAAAGCCTACTGCTTTCAATAGCCGATTTTGTGTTCGTGATTGTGTTGTTAGTTTTTTAAATGTTGGAATTCAGTTTGATGATGTAGGCTAGAATTCGTGTAGGACGCAATAGCCTAATGGAAACATTGCCTATTTGAGTTACAGTTGTTGGATATGTTTGTGCGGCGATACATCTATACGAAACATTATATGTGTTCAGGCTGCTTGGGAAAAAGAATGAGAAAGACGGTGTCGGTCGATAGATCGACGGTTGGGCGCGCGGATGGACAGATGTGAGAGGGGGATTTGGAGGGAGGAGGGGAATCACGCGGGGATAATACTGTGACGTTCTGCATGTGATGTGTTCTCTAGACAAGTTGGTGCTATATATTTCTTTCTCTCTCTCTCTCTCTCTCTCTCTCTCTCTCCCTCTCTCTCTCTCTCTGCATAACGCAAGGCTGACAGGCTGTCACAAGCAAGCGTGTGCACGTTGGATAATATGGATTATATGAGAAAGTATTTAAGAGTATTGGCTGAACAGCATTGGTTGTACTTCTTGAAATAATACTGAAAATGTGTCTGCGACGCGTCTGAGTGTGGAGGCTAAGGGGGAGAGAGAGCGAGAGAGAGAGATGGCTTGGTATCAGCAGATGTTGACACACCACGCTGTCCCCTTTTCCACCGTCTGCCATTTGGAAGTTAAGACACCAATCACACTCCCGACCGACAGTGAAAACAATTCACCCGCCCACACGTTTCCCTGAACGGATGGCATGAGTAGTGAGTTGAACGCAGAACCCTGATTTGTTATAATCAAAGACATACAGATGAATCATGATCACTGCACTGAGTTTTCATTAGGCTGCCTAGTTCTCATTTCTGTATATCTAGTCTGTTTTACAGTTACTTCTTCAAGTTAGCTTAATCGAGATGATATCTATTTTACTAGGTATATTATTAGTCTTCACTGTGAGAATATCCCATTGGGCACACAATGGTTGAATCAACGTTCTTTCCACCATTTCAATGAAATTAGGTTGAACTAAGGTGGAATAGAAGTTGAATTGATGTCTGTGTCAAGTGGGATCTTTATGAGAGAGAGTTGCATGCTGAAAAAGGCTAGTGCAGTCTGTCAGCACCATGGACAGTGCATCATGCTGATTCAGCAGGGATCATGATAGGGAAGGCTATAGCAGGTTAAAACATGATGGTGCTTGTACAGTATCCAGCCCTCCAGAGTTACCTCTGGAGAGTTACCTCCAGAGTTTTCAGGAGCGTCAGGTGCGGTGCCTGGTTGGAACTAAACCTTGCAAAACTCCAGGCCTGGGTCAACCCAGGGTTACCTATGCTACCCCCTGCTCCAGCCCCTGATCATGACCCATCCACTCTGGTGAATGGACCATAGGCCAGAGGGCTTTGGCTTTTCATCCAGTCAGCCAGTGTTGAATGTTAGGCCCATTAGCTTTTTATGACCCCAAATTGCAGCCAGACAGGCCCCTACGACCCTGCTAACATAACCACATAGATAGAGCCCCTAACGACCCTGCTAACATAACCACATAGATAGAGCCCCTAACGACCCTGCTAACATAACCACATAGATAGAGCCCCTAACGACCCTGCTAACATAACCACATAGATAGAGTCCCCTACGACCCTGCTAACATAACCACATAGATAGAGTCCCCTACGACCCTGCTATCATAACCACATAGATAGAGTCCCCTACGACCCTGCTAACATAGCCACATAGATAGAGTCCCTACGGCTCTGCTAACATAACCACATAGATAGAGTCCCCTACGACCCTGCTAACATAACCACATAGATAGAGCCCCCTACGACCCTGCTAACATAACCATATAGATAGAGTCCCTACGGCTCTGCTAACATAACCATATAGATAGAGTCCCCTATGACCCTGCTAACATAACCACATAGGTAGAGTCCCCTATGACCCTGCTATCATAACCACATAGGTAGAGTCCCCTATGACCCTGCTAACATAACCACATAGGTAGAGTCCCCTACGACCCTGCTAACATAACCACATAGATAGAGTCCCCTACGACCCTGCTAACATAACCACATAGATAGAGTCCCCTACGACCCTGCTAACATAACCACATAGGTAGAGTCCCCTACGACCCTGCTAACATAACCATATAGATAGAGTCCCTACGGCTCTGCTATCATAACCACATAGATAGAGTCCCCTACGACCCTGCTAACATAACCACATAGATAGAGTCCCCCACGACCCTGCTAACATAGCCACATAGATAGAGCCCCCTACGGCTCTGCTAACATAGCCACATAGATAGAGCCCCTTACGACCCTGCTAACATAATCACATAGATAGAGTCCCCTACGACCCTGCTAACATAACCACATAGATAGAGTCCCCTACGGCTCTGCTAACACAGCCACATAGATAGAGTCCCTACGGCTCTGCTAACATAACCACATAGATAGAGTCCCCTACTACCCTGCTAACATAACCACATAGATAGAGTCCCTACGGCTCTGCTAACATAACCATATAGATAGAGTCCCCTACGACCCTGCTAACATAACCACATAGGTAGAGTCCCCTACGACCCTGCTAACATAACCATATAGATAGAGTCCCTACGGCTCTGCTAACATAACCACATAGATAGAGTCCCCTACGACCCTGCTAACATAACCACATAGATAGAGTCCCCCACGACCCTGCTAACATAGCCACATAGATAGAGCCCCCTACGGCTCTGCTAACATAGCCACATAGATAGAGTCCCTACGGCTCTGCTAACATAACCACATAGATAGAGCCCCATACGACCCTGCTAACATAACCACATAGATAGAGTCCCCTACGGCTCTGCTAACATAACCATATAGATAGAGTCCCTACGGCTCTGCTAACATAACCACATAGATAGAGTCCCCTACGGCTCTGCTAACATAACCATATAGATAGAGTCCCTACGGCTCTGCTAACACAACCATATAGATAGAGTCCCTACGGCTCTGCTAACATAACCACATAGATAGAGTCCCCTACGACCCTGCTAACATAGCCACATAGATAGAGCCCCCTACGACCCTGCTAACATAACCACATAGATAGAGTCCCCTACGACCCTGCTAACATAGCCACATAGATAGAGCCCCCTACGGCTCTGCTAACATAGCCACATAGATAGAGTCCCTACGGCTCTGCTAACATAACCACATAGATAGAGCCCCATACGACCCTGCTAACATAACCACATAGATAGAGCCCCCTACGGCTCTGCTAACATAACCACATAGATAGAGTCCCCTACGACCCTGCTAACATAACCATATAGATAGAGCCCCCTACGGCTCTGCTAACATAACCACATAGATAGAGCCCCCTACGGCTCTGCTAACATAACCACATAGATAGTGTTCAATACAGGAAGAAAACAGACTGAAGCATGCTTTCTGGTCACGTGCCTCTATCCAACAGTACACTTCAAGTGACCCTCGTTCAAGATGGCCGTACTTCTTCATTACACAAAGGAATAACCTCAACCAATTTCTAAAGACTGCTGACATCCAGTGGAAGCGATAGGAACTGCAAGAAGGTCCCTTAGAAATCTGGATTCAATGAAAACTCATTGAAAAGAGAGTGACCTCAAAAAAAATACATCTGAATGGTTTGTCCTCTGGGTTTCGCCTGCTAAATAAGTTCTGTTATACTCACAGACGTGATTCAAACAGTTTTAGAAACGTCAGAGTGTTTTCTATCCAAATCTACTAATACTATGCATATCTTATATTCTGGGGACGAGTAGCAGGCAGTTGAATTTGGGCATGCATTTCATCCGGACGTGAAAATACTGCCCCCTGTCACCAAGAAGTTAATAGACAAAAAATGTGCTTTTCTTTAAAAAACAAGGACATTTCTGAGTGACCTAAAACTTTTGAACGGTAGTGTAAATATATAACAACAGAATTGCTTGATGATAGGTGCCAGTTGTTTACTGTCAAGCCAGACAACATATTATAGCAACTCTGGTTTTAGAAGTGGGGGGTACATCATTTTTATTTTTTACTTAAATTTTCTATCCAGTCGGATAAACACGCCAAACCGCTCGGAGGCGTCCTCATGGTCCTAAAGCACACCGCTTGCCTCGTTTTGTATCACATTCCAATGATAAAACTGGGGGGGACAAAAATGCTATTTCATAATGTGGGGGGGACATGTCCCCCCATCCCCAGTGAAAGTTGTGTCCCTGTATTACAGATATATTAAGGAGATGGAATGTAAATATTTCATTGATATATCAAGGCCCTGAGAGCAATTAGAAAAATATTTTTTGACATTTCTATTAAGAACAATCACAGTAACGGTAATTCAAATTAGACAGCAGTGTGACATGACCTGACAATAATTACAGGTGTTACTGGTGTTGTCGAGAAGTGCTACCCACGCACCGTGAGGTGATTCAAAGTG
>NC_092158.1:85918622-85931122 GCF_045791955.1 Oncorhynchus clarkii lewisi
TGTGCATATCCGTCAGTATGCATGTGTGGTGTGTGTGTTTTTGTTTAATATATTGTAATTCAGAGTGCTTTATAATGACATGTGTAGGGACTTAAAGTGGTTTTGTTTTGATGTGAATTTTCCCTTGCATATTCATGGACTTCTAACTCTCTAAATGTGAGATGTTGACTAAACTTTGACGAGTACAGCAGTAACCAATATGTCCTAATTTCATAGATTTGAGTAGACATTCAGCAGCTTGTTACCAGGGTATTCATTAGGCACCAAAACAGAGAAAAAACTGACTGAAACAGGGAGGTTTACCTGCACTTGACCAATCAGAAACACTTATTTTCATTTTCTGTTGCAAAATGTTTTGAAACCTTTTTCTGTTTCGTGCCATAATGAGTACAACCCTGTATGACAACAAGTTCACATCTTGACAACTATATCAAAAGAACAGACACAGAGAACGGCTTGGATGACAATACACATTTAGTTAGCAATACAGAACAACTGGCAACAGGGGGCAGCTAAAATGTTCCAAACACCTGTTTTGACCTAGAAAATACCCTCACACTTTATACAGATTCTCTACAAAACTTTGCCATAAAAATGAATGGGAATTGAGAGGCTGTCACATTCATTTTGATATTGTCAGTAAGTTGGATCTTTTCCGCCCATTAGGGCTAATTCAGATAGAGACACACACACCAGCTAACACAATCTGTTGAGCCGCCACACAGACGGATCTGCTAACACAGAGTTCTGACTTCACACCACTACATCTTCATTGTTCCTAACAGGGAAAACATCTGTGTACCAAGGCCCATACCCAAGTGGACCTCTAGACCCTACACCCTTTGCACTTGATATTAATTGATTGATAAAAGCGATATGGGGACTGTTCTACCTTGCCTATTAGAGGGCAAAGTGGAACTTTTACCAATTTGATTGCACCTGTTAAATCATCTCAGATTTCCACAAGTGCATAGACCATAGAGTCTAGCTGTCCATTTAGGATTTGGCCCAAATACAGTCAGTGGCCAAAACGCACATTAAATATCACTCTTAAACCATGGAGAAGCACTAGTCTCTGTGCTATTAGTGACATTTGCCATTTGACATCCCTCTAACACAGAATCAGTCAGTTCTCAACAGCTAGTTTTAAGAAGTAGTCCTTCAAGAAGGAGAACCATAGAATTCAGGTCCACGGTGCAACAAAAACAGTGGTAGTGGTAACGCTCAGAGACACTGACAGACAGAGAGAGAGAGAGAGAGAGGAAGAGAAAGAGAGGGGAAGAGCGAGAGAGAACAAGAGAGAGACAGCGAAAGAAAGAGAGAGAATGAGAGAGAGAAATAGAGAGAGAAATGGAGCCCAATGGGATGTTTCTTGAGTTGTAACAGCTCACCTCCTGTGCGTGGGGATTGGCTACTTGGCAGATCTATACACCCTGTGGAGAACTTTACAGTACACAATGCAACAAAAGCCCAGCCAACCATGGGCCTTAGCCTGGCTAGCCTCTACATCAACCAGTCATCTGTTGTTTATCAGAGACCAGACATGAGTTCTGCTTGGCCACCTGCTTGTGTTTTCCATTTATCCTGAACAACAATCCTTCATGCAAGGTGTGCTTGTGCTGTGTTTTGGCTCTGCATGTGGTCGGTGTTACTCTGTTGGTCCCAGATCTCTTTGTGCCGTCTTGCAAATGATCATGCGAGTTGGCAAGACAGCACAGACAGATCTGGGACCAGGCTATGTTTGTGTGCGTCTAAGTAGACTAGTGCTGATCCCAATTATTCGACTGGTCGATTGTTTGGTTGATAGGCTGTTGGAGGACCAATATTTTTTTGTCAAGCAGTAGCAAATATATACAGTATATACATGGAAAGAAAATATCAATGCAACATGTAAAGAAAAATAGTGTTGGTCCCATGTTTCATGAGCTGAAATGAAAGATGCCAGAAATCTTCCACACGCACAAAGAGCTTATTTCTCTAAAATGTTTTTGCACAAATTTGTTTACATCATTGTTGGTGAGCATTTCTTCTTTGCCAAGATATTCCTTCCACCAGGCAGGTGTGGCATATCAAGAAGCTGATTAAACAGCATGCTCATTACATAGGTGCAACTTGTGCTGGGGACAATAAAAGGCCACTCGAAAATGTGCAGTTTTGTCACACAACACAATGCCACAGATGTCTTTTGAGTGAGCGTGCAATTGACTTAATGACTGCAAGAATGCCCAGCAGAGCTGTTGCCAGAGAATGTAATGTAAACTTCTCTACCATAAGCCACCTCCAACTTCATTTTGGAGAATTTGGCAGTATGTCCTACCGGCCTCACAACCGTAGTCCACGTGTATGGAGTCGTGTGTGCGAGAGGTTTGCTGATGTCAATGTTGTAACCAGAGTGCCCCATGGTGGTGGCGCTGTTATGGTATGTGCAGGCATAAGCTACAGAGATACCCTGACGAGATCCATTGTCATGCCATTCATCCGCCTCCATCACCTCACCTCATGTTTCTGCATGATAATACACGGCCCCATGACGCAAGGATCTGTACACAACTCCTGCAAGCTGAAAATGTCCTAGTTCCTCCACGGCCTGCATACTCACCACACACCACCCATTGAGAATGTTTGGGATGCTCTGGATCGATGTGTAGGACAGCGTGTTCCAGTTCCCGTCAATATTCAGCAACTTCACACAGCCATTGAAGAGGAGTGGGACAACATTCCACAGGCCACATTCAACAGCCTGATCAACTTTATGTGAAGGAGATGTGTCACTCTGCATGAAGCAAATGGTGATCACACCAGATACTGACTGGTTTTCTGATCCATGCCCCTCCCCTTTTTTAAGGTATCTGTATTCCCAGTCATGTGAAATCCATAGATTAGGACCTAATGAATTTATTTCAATTGACTGATTTCCTTCTGTGAACTGTAACTCAGTCAAATCTTTGAAGTTGTTGCATGTTTGTTCAGTGTACACAGTATATATACAGTATATATATATATATATGGCACACGAGACACCGGTCTTATTCACTCCCAGCTCAGGGAACTATCCATTGCTGAGGCTGAGACGAATCCATTGCGCAGGCCACGGGGATGGTACAGTCCAAGAAGAAGGGGAACGTGGCTAAGATGCACAATGCACGTCTCTCTCCAGAATGTGCTCTCTCCTGCCAATTTGTGCACATTCATTGTTTTAAAACTTAATTGTGTGAATTGTTTTCGCTTGATTGTTAGTGTCTATCAATCACCCATTACATATATCACCACTAGTACATTTACTGTTAATTCCTATAATTTATCTACAATGTTTGTTTAGTTACTTTAATTTCTGTTAATGCGTTCAATATATGATTTATTATTCCAGTCTTTTACCGTACTAATTGTCGGCGTGGATACTTTGTCTGCAGAGTGCACAACCTATGCTACAGCTTTTGGTTGACTTTATTCCATTTACCACTTTTGTTAATTTAGTCATTGTCTTTTGTTTGGAGCCTCCTGTCAATGTTGAGTAAGGACGCGCACCTGAGTACGCATAGAAGGAGGCCTATAGGCTGCCTGGCCTGCAAATGTAGGCATATAAATGTGCCCATTTGGGGATCTGATAGTATTTCTGATTGGCTTAACAAACCACCACTAATGAGCTGTGGAGCTTCTCAAAGTAATGTTTTCTTCACCTCAAACAGGAAGCAAACAAAGTCTGTTTGTACATGACAGTAGTTCCTCGATGTACAGCGCATTCTGAATGTATTCAGACCCCTTGACGTTTCCTACATATTGTTACATTACAGACTTATTCTAAAATATATTTTTTTAAAGTGTCCTCATCAATCTACACACAATACCCCATAATGACAAAGGGAAAATACAAGTGAATATATTGATAAAAGTGACTTTATCAAAACTTCTGGCCAGGGTAAGCTTACACAAAACACAGCCATTAGTTGTTCCTAAATGTGTTTCTAAAATCCCATATGGGAGAATGGTGGAAAAATTATTGGAACCATTTCCCTGTTTGAGCACTAGGTTTTATGGGAATTATGACACCTCCACTGTGGGACTCTGTAGTTGATTTTATTAAAACACATAGAGTGTGTCTATATATGGAAAAAATACCTGTCTTAAAAAGCTTAGTTTAAAAAACAAAAGATAAGCAACATTTTGGTTATGTGGATGTGGGTGTGTAAAGAGAGAGGGTTCTTCAACCCTCAATTAGAGGTCCAGGTCAGATATAATGACCCCCCCCCCCCCCAGATAGGAGAGGGGGAGATATAGAGAATATGGGTGAGGGTGGGGGAAGAGGGGTGAGGATGGGGGAGACATAATGATGCCCTTCAGACATCAAATCAAATCAAATTTATTTATATAGCCCTTCGTACATCAGCTGATATCTCAAAGTGCTGTACAGAAACCCAGCCTAAAACCCCAAACAGCAAGCAATGCAGGTGTAGAAGCATGGTGGCTAGGAAAAACTCCCTAGAAATGCCAAAACCTAGGAAGAAACCTAGAGAGGAACCAGGCTATGTGGGGTGGCCAGTCCTCTTCTGGCTGCGCCGGGTGGAGATTATAACAGAACATGGCCAGGACGTTCAAATGTTCATAAATGACCAGCATGGTCAAATAATAATAATCACAGGCAGAACAGTTGAAACTGGAGCAGCAGCACGGCCAGGTGGACTGGGGACAGCAAGGAGTCATCATGTCAGGTAGTCCTGAGGCATGGTCCTAGGGCTCAGGTCCTCCGAGAGAGAGAGAGAAAGAAAGAAAGAGAGAAAGAGAGAATTAGAGAGAGCATATTTAAATTCACACAAGACACTGGATAGGACAGGAGAAGTACTCCAGATATAACAAACTGACCCTAAACTACTGCAGCATAAATACTGGAGGCTGAGACAGGAGGGGTCAGGAGACACTGTGGCCCCATCCCATGACACCCCCGGACAGGGCCAAACAGAAAGGATATAACCCCACCCACTTTGCCAAAGCACAGCCCCCACACCACTAGAGGGATACCTTCAACCACCAACTTACCATCCTGAGACAAGGCCGAGTATAGCCCACAAAGATTTCCGCCACGGCACAACCCAAGGGGGGGGCGCCAACCCAGACAGGAAGATCACATCAGTGACTCAACCCACTCAAGTGACGCACCCCTCCTAAGGACGGTATGAAAGAGCCCTAGTAAGCCAGTGACTCAGACCCTGTAATAGGGTTAGAGGCAGAGAATCCCAGTGGAAAGAGGGGAACCGGCCAGGCAGAGACAGCAAGGGCGGTTCGTTGCTCCAGAGCCTTTCCGTTCACCTTCCCACTCCTGGACCAGACTACACTCAATCATATGACCCACTGAAGAGATGAGTCTTCAGTAAAGACTTAAAGGTTGAGACCGAGTTTGCGTCTCTCACATGGGTAGGCAGACCATTCCATAAAAATTGAGCTCTATAGGGGAAAGCCCTGCCTCCAGCTGTTTGCTTAGAAATTCTAGGGACAATTAGGAGGCCTGCGTCTTGTGACCGTAGCGTACGTGTAGGTATGTACGGCAGGACCAAATCAGAGAGATAGGTAGGAGCAAGCCCATGTAATGCTTTGTAGGTAAGCAGTAAAACCTTGAAATCAGCCCTTGCCTTGACAGGAAGCCAGTGTAAAGAGGCTAGCACTGGAGTAATATGATCACATTTTTTGGTTCTAGTCAGGATTCTAGCAGCCGTATTTAGCACTAACTGAGGTTTATTTAGTGCTTTATCCGGGTAGCCGGAAAGTAAAGCATTGCAGTAGTCTAACCTAGAAGTGACAAAAGCATGGATTAATTTTTCTGCATCATTTTTGGACAGAAAGTTTCTGATTTTTGCAATGTTACGTAGATGGAAAAAAGCTGTCCTTGAAACAGTCTTGATATGTTTTTCAAAAGAGAGATCAGGGTCCAGAGTAATGTCGAGGTCCTTCACAGTTTTATTTGAGGCGACTGTACAACCATTAAGATTGATTGTCAGATTCAACAGAAGATATCTTTGTTTCTTGGGACCGAGAACAAGCATCTTTGTTTTGCCTGAGTTTAAAAGTAGAATGTTTGCAGCCATCCACTTCCTTATGTCTGAAACACATGCTTCTAGCGAGGGCAATTTTGGGGCTTCACCATGTTTCATTGAAATGTACAGCTGTGTGTCATCCGCATAGCAGTGAAAGTTAACATTATGTTTTCGAATGACATCCCCAAGAGGTAAAATATATAGTGAAAACAATAGTGGTCCTAAAACGGAACCTTGAGGAACACCGAAATTTACAGTTGATTTGTCAGAGGACAAACCATTCACAGAGACAAACTGATATCTTTCCGACAGATAAGATCTATACCAGGCCAGAACTTGTCCGTGTAGACCAATTTGGGTTTCCAATCTCTCCAAAAGAATGTGGTGATCGATGGTATCAAAAGCAGCACTAAGGTCTAGGAGCACGAGGACAGATGCAGAGCCTTGGTCTGATGCCATTAAAAGGTCATTTACCACCTTCACAAGTGCAGTCTCAGTGCTATGATGGGGTCTAAAACCAGACTGAAGCATTTCGTATACATTGTTTGTCTTCAGGAAGGCAGTGAGTTGCTGCGCAACAGCCTTTTCTAAAATTTTTGAGAGGAATGGAAGATTCGATATAGGCCGATAGTTTTTGATATTTTCTGGGTCAAGGTTTGGCTTTTTCAAGAGAGGCTTTATTCCTACCACTTTTAGTGAGTTTGGTACACATCCGGTGGATAGAGAGCCGTTTATTATGTTCAACATAGGAGGGCCAAGCACAGGAAGCAGCTCTTTCAGTAGTTTAGTTGGAATAGGGTCCAGTATGCAGCTTGAAGGTTTAGAGGCCATGATTATTTTTATCATTGTGTCAAGTGATATAGTACTAAAACACTAAAATACATGCTGAATCAACTGTGACAATGACACTCGCAAGACCTATGACACTGACACTCGCAAGACCTATGGATGTCCTCAGGGCAGTGTGTGTGTGCATGAACATGTACTTTTGTATTCGTGTCCTATTGCAGCCTATGTGCTATGTTTGTGTGTCTGTCTACTGCCTATACCATACTGCAGGTTACCTATGTCAGTACTGTGGCACGGCTGAGTGATGCATGTGTATACAGGATGTATCAGCCCAGAGAGCTACAATCACGTTGTTTCTGTCTGGATTTCCTGCATGATTCAGCCAGTCATCCAGCAGTGTGTTCATTCTCTGCTCTCAATATTTATCCCACACCTAGAGCTCCATGATCAAGCAAATACCAGGAAACAAGCTGTGGGCATCAGCTAATCAATAGCAAAACAAATGGCTTCTATCTCATGAGTCAATATCGACTCGGACATATCCTCCTTAACACTTAACACAAAGTCTAAAGCTAAGTCTCTCAGACTGCAGTCATTTCATATCATTTAAACGAACGAACGCACACACATGCACACACGTACACACGCACGCACAAACATACATACGCAGACACGCACCCCCCCTGATCCTCGCACCCCCTCCCACAACCTCTCCACTCCCTGACACCCCAAGGGTACAGTATGAATTCAATCACACTGACACTTAATCTAACGTTGGGTGCACTACAAAGGCAGCAAGGATCGTGGCGGGCCTGTTAGAAAGCCTGATTCATGTGTTAAATGCACACTTCTTTTATCCACTATTGAAGCATTGACATCATTAGCAGAGAGTACATAGCCTTGGGAAAGAAAAAAGGGAATGTGTGAGATGAGAAGTTAACTGTTGGAGTTAGAAGGAGAGTTGGAGTTCTTGGAGCTTTGAACATGACACCCTCTCTTATCTATAGAGACTAGCATGCCCTACTGATCTGAAATGGCTTCCTCTCCTTGTCTCCTCACTCTCGCTGCCATTACTTTACAGTATGTTGCTGGAATCATAGATTACAGTACATGGTGACACTCTATGGAAAGTTACATAGTTAGCATGTAGTAATGTAACCCAGGTCCTGGAGTGCCGCAGTATGTGCAGGCTTTTGTTCCAACACAGCTCTAGATTGAAGACCCAAGATTAATTTAGATCCTCCAGGACCTTCACAGAGTTATCCACCCTGTGGTAGTTAGATTCTTCAAGAGTTATATACCCTGTGGTAGTTAGATCCTCCAGAGTTATCCACCCTGTGGTAGTTAGATCCTCCAGGACCTCCAGAGTTATCCACCCTGTGGTAGTTAGATCCTCCAGGACCTCCAGAGTTATCCACCCTGTGGTAGTTAGATCCTCCAGGACCTCCAGAGTTATCCACCCTGTGGTAGTTAGATCCTCCAGAGTTATCTACCCTGTGGTAGTTAGATCCAAAGATGGTCAATCCAAAGATGATTTAGCTATTTGATTTAGAAGTTTAGGACCCTTGTCAGTATATAAAAATACAACAAAAGAATTTGATTACATTGATTGAATTTGGTTTTACTGCTATTAATCCATAGAAATACATTGAATACAAAATGTAGATATGAAGATCTTAAACAGACAGATTTTGATGGGGATTTTTGTATTATGCTAATTAGATTCCCACAGTGGACAGACATCAACTCTAGTAGTAAAGTGGATGTCCAACTCAAACCTTATAGGACATGTGTGTGTCTGTGAGTGTGTGTGTGGGTGTGGGTGGATGCGTGCGTGCGTGTGTGTGTGTGTGTGTGTGTGTTTGTGTGCGGGCAGACGTGTGTGTGTGTGTGTGTTAAATTTAAATTGCTGTAATTCTGAGAAAGTATTGGTAGGCTTAGCTTAATTCTAGAAGGTGTTGGTAGGTATTGGTAGGCTTAGCTTCATTCTAGAAGGTGTTGGTAGGTATTGATAGGCTTAGCTTCATTCTAGAAGGTGTTGGTAGGTATTGGTAGGCTTAGCTTCATTCTAGAAGGTGTTGGTAGGTATTGATAGGCTTAGCTTCATTCTAGAAGGTGTTGGTAGATATTGATAGGCTTAGCTTCATTCTAGAAGGTGTTGGTAGGTATTGATAGGCTAAGCTTGGTTGGAGATAAAATTGCAGTGACAGCTGATATTTATAATCATTGGTTACAATTAAATATCCTAATTTATGGCTATTTAGACATAGCCTGCCAGATTGTTGAAACAATTTGCTTTCCAAATTGTCACCATAAGATTCAGTTCCAACTTGCACTCTAAAATGGACAGGGAAAATCCAATAGGCTGTGCCTTGCCACTAGCTATATTTAAATGCTGTGTTATCCACAACCAACATATATTGTCTTAAGTATCATAAGATACTATAATGTAATAACCACGGAATAATGTCATAGCAATACTAGATTGATACAATATTGTTTTCCTTCCTGTCAGACCTCTGGATTCTGATTCTGCCACTCTCCATGGTGCTGAAATTGATGCTATTTGCTTGTTTGTCACAAGAGTAGAAGGTTTGATGGTGCTAAAGTAAACAGTCACAACACCATAGCAAGGAGACAGCCTACACTGTGACTGCCCTGTCAAGGCCTGTGCATCTGGGAATGTTTGTATGTGAGTCAGAGGCCTAATCTATTTACTGAGAGTGTCTGAGGCAGGATTGGTTATCTCCCCTGTCCTCATCTACCCCATACCCCATGGCAGTCTGCAGTCCTCCCCTTCATCTCCCCTATTTTCCCCAATCTCTCCCCACAACTCTCCCCCTCCGCTATGCAATCTGGTTTCCGAGCTGGTCATGGGTGCATCTCAGCCACGCTCAAGGTCCTTAACGATATCATAACCGCCATCAATAAGAGACATTACTGTGCAGCTGTATTCATCGACCTGGCCAAGGCTTTCGACTCTGTCAATCCCCACATTCTTATTGGCAGACTCAACAGCCTTGGTTTCTCAAATGATTGCCTCGCCTGGTTCACCAACTACTTCTCTGATAGAGCTCAGTGTGTCAAATCGGAGGGCCTGTTGTCCGGACCTCTGGCAGTCTCTATGGGGGTGCCACAGGGTTCAATTCTCGGGCCGACTCTCTTCTCTGTATACATCAATGAGGTCGCTCTTGCTGCAGGTGATTCTTTGATCCACCTCTAGGCAGACGACACCATTCTGACTTAGAATACGTGGGTAACTACAAATACCTAGGTGTCTGGCTAGACTGTAAACTCTCCTTCCAGACTCACATTAAGCATCTCCAATCAAAAATTTAATCTAGAATCGGCTTCCTATTTCGCAACAAAGCTTTCTTCACTCATGCTGCCAAACATACCCTCGTAAAACTGACCATCCTACCGATCCTTGACTTTGGCGATGTCATCTATAAAATAGCCTCCAACACTCTACTCAGCAAACTGGATGTAGTCTATCACAGTGCCATTCGTTTTGTCACCAAAGCCCCATATACTACCAACCACTGCGACCTGTACGCTCTCGTTGGCTGGCCCTCGCTTCATACTCGTCGCCAAACCCACTGGCTACAGGTTATCTACAAGTCTCTGCTAGGTAAAGCCCCGCCCTATCTCAGCTCGCTGGTCACCATAGCAGCACCCACTCGTAGCACACACTCCAGCAGGTATATCTCACTGGTCACCCCCAAAGTCAATTCCTACTTTGGTTGCCTTTCCTTCCAGTTCTCTGCTGCCACTGACTGGAACGAACTGCAAAAATCACTGAAGCTGGAGATTCCCATCTCCCTCACTAGCTTTAAGAACCAGCTGTCAGAGCAGCTCACAAATCACTGCACCTGTTCATAGCCCATCTTCTAGCCCATATATACAGCCCATCTATCTACCTCATCCCCATACTGTATTTATTTATTTTGCTCCTTTTGCACCACAGTATTTCTACTTGCACATCCATCTTTTGCACATCTACCATTCCAGTGTTTAATTGCCATATTGTAATTACTTCGCCACCATGGCCTATTTATTGCCTTAACTCCCTTATTTGACCTTATTTGCACTCACTGTATATATACTTTTTTTTCTAATGTATTATTGACTGTATGTTTTGTTCATTCCATGTGTAACTCTGTGTTGTTGTATGTGTCAAACTGCTTTATCTTGGCCAGGTCGCAGTTGCAAATGAGAACTTGTTCTCAACTAGCTTACCTGGTTAAATAAAGGTGAAATAAATAAATAAATATATTTTTTTACGATCATCGAGGATGACACAAAAGGTTTGAAAACGTATTTCCATTGTGGTCCTCGTAAATAAATGGTTCAAACATTAACCAACATAAACATAGTAGTTCCAGGCTCCACAGTAGAGCCACCCTACTAGCCATACTCTGGTTAGACATACAGTATAACACATAACAAAACACAGGACAGGACCACATCATCACAGCCTAGAGCATTACATACAGACAGGACTTTTTCTTCTTCTGACATCCTTTTTACATGAAGTTATGTTCTTAGTAGATGCTAAGTTATGTTCTTAGTAGATGCTAAGTTATGTTCTTAGTAGATGCTAAGTTATGTTCTTAGCAGATGCTAAGTTATGTTCTTAGTAGATGCTAAGTTATGTTCTTAGTAGATGCTAAGTTATGTTCTTAGTAGATGCTAAGCTATGTTCTTAGTCGATGCTAAGTTATGTTCTTAGTAGATGCTAAGTTATGTTCTTAGCAGATGCTAAGTTATGTTCTTAGTAGATGCCTTCTTTTCGTCTCTCCATCCCTCAATTCTCCTTTGGCCCAAAAGCCCACTATTTGAGGCTCAAACCAAGCATGGTAAGTTATGACACATAGGCCTGATGCAGTCATGGTGAATCATCATCATCTCTGCTCGTCCAACTAGAAGTCTAGCTGGCATGAGACAATTCCCATTAACGTGGGAGCACTGATGAGCATAATTAGAATAGTCCTTTATTTGGTGAAGGAAATGTGTCTTTGGCTGTGCTACCAATCCCAACCCTCCCTGACGTCAACGACATACACTCAACATACAATAATGTGTTAGGAGCACAGGGTTAGCCAGTCTGCTGCAGTGCAGCTCCACTGGAGGTACAGTATATAGGGGAGTGCCTTGCTCTGGGGCACGAAGGTAGTGGATGGTAGCAGTGATTCTGTAAGGAAACGAGGAGAGGAAGCCACTTGGAGTATTGAGAGAGACAGTGGTAGTGGCCGGGTGTTCATGTGTTAGCAGGTCTCTGTGGGGAGGGAGATTAGCTACCCTGATGTGGATTACTGTAAATGGGTGGGTTTAACAAGCTCAGGGGTGACCAAATACACAGCACACTGACTTCTCTGAAAGAGGTTCCATGCTGTCTCCTGTCTCTCTCTTTTCTTCTCTCACTCTCCAACCCATTCCTGCCCCATGCCGTCCCATTACCGTGTGAAGCAGCCAGATCTTCACTGATGTGTGTGTTTTGAGCCATTCAAACCATTTTCTGGTAACGCTGTAGTGAGCAGCCTGATGGGGTGCATGGGGTGTAGAGATAAAATGGTTAAAAGCAGAAAGATAGTGATTAGGTGTGTGTGTGTGTGTGTGTGTGTGTGTGTGTGTGTGTGGCCTATAGACTGTTTAATAGTGTTCAGATGGAGGGATAGGGTCTGATGC
>NC_092158.1:85936122-85982804 GCF_045791955.1 Oncorhynchus clarkii lewisi
GTATGCAGAGTCTCAATTTGGTGTTTGTCCCATTTTGTGAAGTCTTGGTTGGTGAGCGGACCCAGACCTCACAACCGTAAAGGGCAATGGGCTCTATGACGGATTCAAGTATTTTTAGCCAGATCCTAATTGGTATGTTGAAATTTATGTTCCTTTTGATGGCATAGAATGCCCTTCTTGCCTTGTCTCTCAGCCGTTCACAGCTTTGTGGACGTCTCTCTCTCTCTCCTTTCCTCTCCTCTCCTTTCCTTTTCCCTCCTCTCCTCTCCTCTCCTCTCCTCTCCTCTCCTCTCCTCTCCTCTCCTCTCCTCTCCTCTCCTCTCCTCTCCTCTCCTCCCCTCTCCTCTCCTCTCCTCTCCTTTCTCCCTTTCCACCATCCACCTCTATACTACCTCTACTCCATCCTCCTCTCTCCCTCATATCCCTCCACTCACTTGTCTTCCCCTCCACACTCTAACTCCTCCACTCCCCGTCTCCTCTCCTCCTTGTTCCCTCTATCAGGGAGTTAGTACAGGTTAATGCTGTAGATACACCAGGCACTGAGTCACAGCTGCTCCAATACCATTCATACCTGGCACAGAAACAGGCAGGAGAGATGGAACGTTTTGGGGCTATTTCCAGATATGACTAATGCTTATGTGAATAAGGCTTTGAACACGTGTGTGTGTGTGTGTATGTGTGTGTGTGTGTGTGTGTGTGTGTGTGTGTATGTGTGTATGTGTGTATGTGTGTGTGTGTGTGTGTGTGTGTGTGTGTGTGTGTGTGTGTGTGTGTGTGTGTGTGTGTGTGTGTGCGTGCGTGCGTGCGTGCGTGCGTGCGTGTGTGTGTGTGCAGTTTGCACATAAAGACACCGGATCTCTTTGATGCACCTCATTTGTCAGACAGACAGATGGACGAAAACGTCTCTCCCTAGTGCTGGGTCCACAGTAAAACACACACGCACACACACGCGCACGCACACACACACACACACACACACACACACACACACACACACACCTAATCACTATCTTTCTGCTTTTGTGTGTGTGTGTGTGTCTCTCTCACTGCATCAGTGCATCTGGCCCTGTCCTGCTGTCAGACATTTCCAGACCCACTGCAATCCCCAGCCAGTGCCCACTATCTTTACTACACTGCTATCTACAACCTAAAAGAGTTCTTCGGCTGTCCACATAGGAGAACCCTTTGAAGAACCGTTTTTTTCCCCAGGTAGAACCCTTTTGGGTGCCATGTAAAAGCCTTTCCACAGAGAGAGAGAGAGAATTAAAGAAATAGAGAGAGAGAATTAAAGAAAGAGAGAGCGAGAATTAAAGAAAGAGAGAGAGATAATTAAAGAAAGAGAGAGAGAATTAAAGAAAGAGAGAGAGAGTTAAAGAAAGAGAGAGCGAGAATTAAAGAAAGAGAGAGAGAGAATTAAAGAAAGAGAGAGAGAGAATTAAAGAAAGAGAGAGAGAGTTAAAGAAAGAGAGAGAGAGAATTAAAGAAAGAGAGAGAGAGAATTAAAGAAAGAGAGCGAGAGAGAGAATTAAAGAAAGAGAGAGAGAGTTAAAGAAAGAGAGAGAATTAAATAAATAGAGAGAGAGAGAGAGAGAGAGAGAGAATTAAAGAAAGAGAGAGAGAGAGAGAGAGAGAGATGACTGTGATTATGATTTATCCCCTCTTTACACCTCTATTGTGTTAACAGCTGCTGTAGAGAGAGGTGATCATGAGGCAGTAGTCATTATGTAATCAGTGTGTGTGTGTGTGTGTGTGTGTGTGTGTGTGTGTGTGTGTGTGTTTGTTCAGTATGCATATTCTGACTTCCTACCTCTGAGAATTTGGGCAATTATAGCCAATTAGCGTAGGGTCCTCTGGCTGAGCTGAGCTCCCAATGCTAGTGCCTGACTGAAATAGTAAAAATGATAGAGTGATGCAACGCCAGGTGAATGTTGATCAGAGTGAGATCTGTATGACAGGACACCTCAGTACACCAGTACAGCCTATGACTAGACTACACTACACAGGACGTACAGTACTGTCGCATACACTGTAGGACATACTGTAGCATATACTGTAGGACATACTGTAGTATATACTGTAGGACATACTGTAGCATATACTGTAGGACATACTGTAGCATACACTGTAGGACATACTGTAGCATATACTGTAGGAGATACTGTAGCATATACTGTAGGACATACTGTAGCATATACTGTAGGAGATACTGTAGCATATACTGTAGGACATACTGTAGCATATACTGTAGGACATACTGTAGCATACACTGTAGGACATACTGTAGCATATACTGTAGGACATACTGTAGCATATACTGTAGGACATACTGTAGGATGTACAGTACTGTAGCATACACTGTAGGACATACTGTAGTATATACTGTAGGACATACTGTAGCATATACTGTAGGACATACTGTAGGACGTACAGTACTGTAGCATACACTGTAGGACATACTATACTTTACATTTAATGTAGGACATGCTGTAGGATATACTGTAGGACTTACTGTACTGTAGCATGTACAGTATTGTAGATATACTGTAGGACATACTGTTGAACTTACTGTAGCATGTACTGTAGCATGTACAGTATTGTAGATATACTGTAGGACATACTGTTGAACTTACTGTAGCATGTACTGTAGGATATACTGTATTGTAGATATACTGTAGGACATACTGTTGAACTTACTGTAGCATGTACTGTAGGATATACTGTATTGTAGATATACTGTAGGACATACTGTTGAACTTACTGTAGCATGTACTGTAGGATATACTGTATTGTAGATATACTGTAGGACATACTGTTGAACTTACTGTAGCATGTACTGTAGGATATACTGTATTGTAGATATACTGTAGGACATACTGTTGAACTTACTGTAGCATGTACTGTAGGATATACTGTATTGTAGATATACTGTAGGACATACTGTTGAACTTACTGTAGCATGTACTGTAGGATATACTGTATTGTAGATATACTGTAGGACATACTGTTGAACTTACTGTAGCATGTACTGTAGGATATACTGTATTGTAGATATACTGTAGGACATACTGTTGAACTTACTGTAGCATGTACTGTAGGATATACTGTATTGTAGATATACTGTAGGACATACTGTTGAACTTACTGTAGCATGTACTGTAGGATATACTGTATTGTAGATATACTGTAGGACATACTGTTGAACTTACTGTAGCATGTACTGTAGGATATACTGTATTGTAGATATACTGTAGGACATACTGTTGAACTTACTGTAGCATGTACTGTAGGATATACTGTATTGTAGATATACTGTAGGACATACTGTTGAACTTACTGTAGCATGTACTGTAGGATATACTGTATTGTAGATATACTGTAGGACATACTGTTGAACTTACTGTAGCATGTACTGTAGGATATACTGTATTGTAGATATACTGTAGGACATACTGTTGAACTTACTGTAGCATGTACTGTAGGATATACTGTATTGTAGATATACTGTAGGACATACTGTTGAACTTACTGTAGCATGTACTGTAGGATATATATACTGTAGGACATACTGTGGTGAACTTACTGTAGCATGTACTGTAGGATATACTGTATTGTAGATATACTGTAGGAAATACTGTTGAACTTACTGTAGCATGTACTGTAGGATATACTGTATTGTAGATATACTGTAGGACATACTGTTGAACTTACTGTAGCATGTACTGTAGGATATACTGTATTGTAGACATACTGTAGGACATACTGTTGAACTTACTGTAGCATGTACTGTAGGATATACTGTATTGTAGATATACTGTAGGACATACTGTTGAACTTACTGTAGCATGTACTGTAGGATATACTGTATTGTAGATATACTGTAGGACATACTGGTGAACTTACTGTAGCATGTACTGTAGGATATACTGTATTGTAGATATACTGTAGGACATACATGTACTGTAGGATATACTGTATTGTAGATATACTGTAGCATGTACTAACCAGGTAGGCAAGGATATACTGTATTGTAGATATACTGTAGGATATTTATTTCTGTATTTATTTGTTCACCTTTATTTAACCAGGTAGGCAAGTTGAGAACAAGTTCTCATTTACAACTGCGACCTGGCCAAGATAAAGCAATTTGTAGTTGTCCACATATTCTAAGTCAGAACCGTCCAGAGTAGTGATGTTGGACAGGCAGGCAGGTGCAGGCAGCGATCAGTTGAAGAGCATGCATTTAGTTTTACTTGTATTTAAGAGCAGTTGGAGGCCACGGAAGGAGAGTTGTATGGCATTGAAGCTCGTCTGGAGGGTTGTTAATACAGTGTCCAAAGAAGGGCCAGACGTATACAGAATGGTGTCGTCTGCGTAGAGGTGGATCAGACTCACCAGCAGAATCGGCCCAATAATTGAACCCTGTGGCACCCCCATAGAGACTGCCAGAGACCCGGATAACAGGCCCTCAGGTTTGACACACTGAACTCTGTCAGAGAAGTAGTTGGTGAACCAGGCGAGGCAATCATTTGAGAAACCAATTTACTGTATGACATACTGTACTTTACATATAATATAGGACATACTGAAGGATATACTGTAGGACAGAAAGTATTCAAACCCCTTGACTTGTTCAAAATAAATTGTGTTACAGCCTGAATTCAAACCTTACAGATTGTTATATGTGTGGGGTACAGGGTAATTATCCAAAAATCATGTTAAACACTATTATTACACACAGAGTGAGTCCATATGCAACAAGTATTACTTGTTAAGCAAATGTTTACTCCTGAAAATATGTAGGCTTGCCATAATAAAGGGGTTGAATACTTATTGACTCAAGACATTATAGCTTTTCATTTTTAATACATTTGTAAAACTGTAAGAAAAAAAATCCACTTTGATATTATGGTATTGTATGTAGGCCAATAATGTAGGACATAATGTAGATATACTGTAGGACATACTGTAGGACACACTCTATGACATACTGTAGATATACTGAAGGACATACTGTAGGACATACTGTAGAACATGCTCTTGCATATACTGTAGATATACTATAGATATACTGTACGTCATACTGTAGCTATATACATACTGTAGAAAAAAAATCCACTTTGATATTATGGTATTGTATGTAGGCCAATAATGTAGGACATAATGTAGATATACTGTAGGACATACTGACACACTCTATGACATACTGTAGATATACTGAAGGACATACTGTAGGACATACTGTAGAACATGCTCTTGCATATACTGTAGATATACTATAGATATACTGTACGTCATACTGTAGCTATACTGTAGAACATGCTCTTGCATATACTGTAGGACATACTGTAGCATATACTGTAGGGCATACTGTAAATATACTGTAGGATATACTGTAGATATACTGTAGGGCATACTATAGATATACTGTAGGACATACTGTAGATATACTGTAGGACATACTGTAGTATATACTGTACTGTAGGACATACTGTAGATATACTGTAGGACATGCTGTAGGACATACTCTAGCATATACTTGTGGACATACTGTAGATATACTGTAGGACATACTGTAGATATACTGTAGGACATACTGTAGATATACTGTAGGACATACTATAGCATATACTGTAGGACATACTGTATATATACTGTAGGACATACTGTAGGACATGCATTAGATATACTATAGGACATACTGTAGATATACTGTAGGACATACTATAGATATACTGTAGATATACTGTAGGGCATACTATAGATATACTGTAGGACATACTGTAGATATACTGTAGGACATACTATAGTATATACTGTAGGACATATTGTAGATTTACTGTAGGACATACTGTAGATATACTGTAGGGCATACTGTAGGACATACTCTAGCATATACTCTTCCGGCGCCGACAGAGATGGCCGCCTCGCTTCGCGTTCCTAGGAAACTATGCCGTTTTTAGTTTTTTTACGTGTTATTTCTTACATTAGTACCCCAGGTCATCTTAGGTTTCATTACATACAGTCGAGAAGAACTACTGAATATAAGATCAGCGTCAACTCACCATCAGTACGACCAAGAATATGTTTTTCGCGACGCGGACCCTGTGTTCTGCCTTACAAACAGGACAACGGAGTGGATCCTATGCAGCGACCCAAAAAAACGACTCCGAAAGAGAGGGAAACGAGGCGGTCTTCTGGTCAGACTCCGGAGACGGGCACACCGTACACCACTCCCTAGCATTCTTCTTGCCAATGTCCAGTCTCTTGACAACAAGGTTGATGAAATCCGAGCAAGGGTAGCATTCCAGAGGGACATCAGAGACTGTAACGTCCTTTGCTTCACTGAAACATGGCTCACTGGAGAGACTCTATCCGAAGCGGTGCAGCCAACGGGTTTCTCCACGCATCGCGCTGACAGAAACAAACATCTTTCTGGTAAGAAGAGGGGCGGGGGCGTATGCCTCATGGCCAACGTGACATGGTGTGATGAAAGAAACATACAGGAACTCAAATCCTTCTGTTCACCTGATTTAGAATTCCTCACAATCAAATGTAGACCGCATTATCTACCAAGAGAATTCTCTTCGATTATAAACACAGCCGTATATATCCCCCCCCAAGCAGACACATCGATGGCTCTGAACGAACTTTATTTAACTCTCTGCAAACTGGAAACGATTTATCCGGAGGCTGCATTCATTGTAGCTGGGGATTTTAACAAGGCTAATCTGAAAACAAGACTCCCTAAATTTTATCAGCATATCGATTGCGCAACCAGGGGTGGAAAGACCTTGGATCATTGTTACTCTAACTTCCGCGACGCATATAAGGCCCTGCCCCGCCCCCCTTTCGGAAAAGCTGACCACGACTCCATTTTGTTGATCCCTGCCTACAGACAGAAACTAAAACAAGAGGCTCCCACGCTGAGGTCTGTCCAACGCTGGTCCGACCAAGCTGACTCCACACTCCAAGACTGCTTCCATCACGTGGACTGGGAGATGTTTCGTATTGCGTCAGATAACAACATTGACGAATACGCTGATTCGGTGTGCGAGTTCATTAGAACGTGCGTTGAAGATGTCGTTCCCATAGCAACGATTAAAACATTCCCTAACCAGAAACCGTGGATTGATGGCAGCATTCGTGTGAAACTGAAAGCGCGAACCACTGCTTTTAATCAGGGCAAGGTGTCTGGTAACATGACCGAATACAAACAGTGCAGCTATTCCCTCCACAAGGCTATCAAACAAGCTAAGCGCCAGTACAGAGACAAAGTAGAATCTCAATTCAACGGCTCAGACACAAGAGGCATGTGGCAGGGTCTACAGTCAATCACGGACTACAGGAAGAAATCCAGCCCAGTCACGGACCAGGATGTCTTGCTCCCAGGCAGACTAAATAACTTTTTTGCCTGCTTTGAGGACAATACAGTGCCACTGACACGGCCTGCAATGAAAACATGCGGTCTCTCCTTCACTGCAGCCGAGGTGAGTAAGACATTTAAACGTGTTAACCCTCGCAAGGCTGCAGGCCCAGACGGCATCCCCAGCCGCGCCCTCAGAGCATGCGCAGACCAGCTGGCCGGTGTGTTTACGGACATATTCAATCACTCCCTATACCAGTCTGCTGTTCCCACATGCTTCAAGAGGGCCACCATTGTTCCTGTTCCCAAGAAAGCTAAGGTAACTGAGCTAAACGACTACCGCCCCGTAGCACTCACATCCGTCATCATGAAGTGCTTTGAGAGACTAGTCAAGGACCATATCACCTCCACCCTACCTGACACCCTAGACCCACTCCAATTTGCTTACCGCCCAAATAGGTCCACAGACGATGCAATCTCAACCACACTGCACACTGCCCTAACCCATCTGGACAAGAGGAATACCTATGTGAGAATGCTGTTCATCGACTACAGCTCTGCATTCAACACCATAGTACCCTCCAAGCTCGTCATCAAGCTCGAGACCCTGGGTCTCGACCCCGCCCTGTGCAACTGGGTACTGGACTTGCTGACGGGCCGCCCCCAGGTGGTGAGGGTAGGCAACAACATCTCCTCCCCGCTGATCCTCAACACTGGGGCCCCACAAGGGTGCGTTCTGAGCCCTCTCCTGTACTCCCTGTTCACCCACGACTGCGTGGCCACGCACGCCTCCAACTCAATCATCAAGTTTGCGGACGACACAACAGTGGTAGGCTTGATTACCAACAACGACGAGACGGCCTACAGGGAGGAGGTGAGGGCCCTCGGAGTGTGGTGTCAGGAAAATAACCTCACACTCAACGTCAACAAAATAAGGAGATGATTGTGGACTTCAGGAAACAGCAGAGGGAACACCCCCCTATCCACATCGATGGAACAGTAGTGGAGAGGGTAGCAAGTTTTAAGTTCCTCGGCATACACATCACAGACAAACTGAATTGGTCCACTCACACAGAGAGCATCGTGAAGAAGGCGCAGCAGCGCCTCTTCAACCTCAGGAGGCTGAAGAAATTCGGCTTGTCACCAAAAGCACTCACAAACTTCTACAGATGCACAATCGAGAGCATCCTGGCGGGCTGTATCACTGCCTGGTATGGCAACTGCACCGCCTTCAACCGTAAGGCTCTCCAGAGGGTAGTGAGGTCTGCACAACGCATCACCGGGGGCAAACTACCTGCCCTCCAGGACACCTACACCACCCGATGTCACAGGAAGGCCATAAAGATCATCAAGGACATCAACCACCCGAGCCACTGCCTGTTCACCCCGCTATCATCCAGAAGGCGAGGTCAGTACAGGTGCATCAAAGCTGGGACCGAGAGACTGAAAAACAGCTTCTATCTCAAGGCCATCAGACTGTTAAACAGCCACCACTAACACTGAGTGGCTGCTGCCAACACACTGACACTGACTCAACTCCAGCCACTTTAATAATGGGAATTGATGGGAAATGATGTAAATATATCACTAGCCACTTTAAACAATGCTACCTTATATAATGTTACTTACCCTACATTATTCATCTCATATGCATACGTATATACTGTACTCTATATCATCGACTGTATCCTTATGTAATACATGTATCACTAGCCACTTTAAACTATGCCACTTTGTTTACATACTCATCTCATTTGTACATACTGTACTCGATACCATCTACTGTATCTTGCCTATGCTGCTCTGTACCATCACTCATTCATATATCCTTATGTACATATTCTTTATCCCCTTACACTGTGTACAAGACAGTAGTTTTGGAATTGTTAGTTAGATTACTTGTTATTACTGCATTGTCGGAACTAGAAGCACAAGCATTTCGCTACACTCGCATTAACATCTGCTAACCATGTGTATGTGACAAATAAAATTTGATTTGATTTGATTTGATTTGGACATACTGTAGATATACTGTAGGACATACTGTAGATATACTGTAGGACATACTGTAGATATACTGTAGGACATACTATAGCATATACTGTAGGACAGACTGTATATATACTGTAGGACATACTGTAGGACATACAGTAGATATACTATAGGACATACTGTAGATATACTGTAGGACATACTATAGATATACTGTAGATATACTGTAGGACATACTGTAGATATACTGTAGATATACTGTAGGACATACTCTAGATATACTGTAGGACATACTTCACCAGCAGCATACCACTCTGCATACCACTGCTAGCTTGCTTCTGAAGCTAAGCAGGGTTGGTCCTGGTCAGTCCCTGGATGGGAGACCAGATGCTGCTGGAAGTGGTGTTGGAGGGCCAGTAGGAGGCACTCTTTCCTCTGGTCTAAAAACTATCCCATTGCCCCAGGGCAGTGAATGGGGACACTGCCCTGTGTAGGGTGCCATCTTTCGGATGGGAAGTCCTGACTCTCTGAGGTCATTTTTGATCCCATGGCAATTATTGTAAGAGTAGGGATGCTAACCCTGGTGTCCTGGTTATATTCCCAATCTGGCCCTCAAACCATCATGGTCACCAAATAATCCCCAGTTTATAATTGGCTCATTCCTCTCCCCTGTAACTATTCCCCAGGTTGTTGCTGTAAATGAGAATGTGTTCTCAGTCAACTTACCTGGTAAAATAGTGTAGGACATACTGTTTTTATTGTGCTGTAGCCTTTAGTAACCCACTTGCAGCTTTTGGCATCTTCTCATGACCCTCTGAACAAAGGAACAAATGAGTCACGGTCCAAAGGCACTCCGTCCACCAGTGGATCTCACTCCAGGCCTGTAGCTTCCATCAGGGTATTTACAGAGAACATTTGGGGAAATAATAAATCATAAATAAAGTTCAACTTCCATTGTTGAAGCGTTGCTGTACCATTTTGTATTATGTTTTAATACCTTTCTGAAGCTGCGAGTGAGAACCAATTACATTTCATCACTCTGTGATGCGTACTCTCTCTCTCTCTCTCTCTCTCTCTCTCTCTGTCTTTCTCCTCCCCCTCCCCTCCCCTCCTTTCTTTTTCTCTCCCCTCCCCTTCCCTCCTTTCAACTCTCCATTCTCCCCTGTGGAGACAGTGGAGGTCACAGTTCTCTAGCCTCTCTGGACAGTGTGTGTGTACGCTGTGTATATCCATGCATATGTCTGGAAATGTGTGTGTATGCACAAGTGTGTTTGTGTGTTTGCAGGACTTTGATCCCCTATCCTCCCTTTGCTCTGACCACTCAGGGGATAGCAGAAGCTTTATCTGAAGAGTATTATTGCAGTAAATGAGATGTCATGGTCAGCTCACCATGAAGCCAGTCTGACCTTCCTTTGACTCACATCTCTCCTGTCTGAAGGTGTGTCATTGAGGCAGAAGCGGATGGAGAGAGGGGGTGAGAGAGAGGGAGGGAAGGAGGGAGGGAGAGCGAGAGAAAGAAAGGGATGAGATAGGGAGGGAGCAGAAGGAAAAGAGACAGAGAGAGGGAGTGAGAGAGGGAGAGAGAGAGAGAGAGGGAGTGAGAGAGGGAGTGAGAGAGGGAGAGAGAGAGGGAGTGAGAGAGGGAGTGAGAGAGGGAGAGAGAGAGAGAGAGAGGGAGAGAGAGAGAGAGAGAGAGGGAGTGAGAGAGGGAGAGAGAGAGAGACAGAAAGGAGGCAGGGATGGAAGGAGATATAGACCATACGGAAGAGAAAGGGAGGGATGGAGGGAGGGGGTGAGAGAGAGGGAGGGAAGGAGGGAGGGAGAGAAGGAGGGAGGGAGAGCGAGAGAAAGAAAGGGATGAGATAGGGAGGGAGCAGAAGGAAAAGAGACAGAGAGAGGGAGTGAGAGAGGGAGAGAGAGAGAGAGAGGGAGTGAGAGAGGGAGTGAGAGAGGGAGAGAGAGAGGGAGTGAGAGAGGGAGTGAGAGAGGGAGAGAGAGAGAGACAGAAAGGAGGCAGGGATGGAAGGAGTTATAGACCATAAGGAAGAGAAAGGGAGGCAGTGCGGTAGAGAAGAGTGAGCAGAGTGATCTTGGTTTGTGGCAGACTGAGTCTGTTCAGATACTGAGTTTCAGTGTGTGTGACAGAGAGGATCCCAGTTTGTCTACAGTTGAGTTTGAGATGAGATGGACTGAGTGTTCGAGTGTGTTCATGTGTGTGTGTTTGTGTCTAGCTCCACATCAGTCAGAGTGCTGTCTGCTGATAGAATGATGGAGAAAAGTAGCTTCACATCAGTCAGAGTGCTGTCTGCTGATAGAATGATGGAGAATAGTAGGTTCACACTGTCTGCTGATAGAATGATGGAGAAAAGTAGCTTCATGCTGTCTGCTGATAGAATGATGGAGAAAAGTAGCTTCACGCTGTCTGCTGATAGAATGATGGAGAAAAGTAGCTTCATGCTGTCTGCTGATAGAATGATGGAGAATAGTAGCTTCACACTGTCTGCTGATAGAATGATGGAGAATAGTAGCTTCACGCTGTCTGCTGATAGAATGATGGAGAATAGTAGCTTCACGCTGTCTGCTGATAGAATGATGGAGAATAGTAGCTTCACGCTGTCTGCTGATAGAATGATGGAGAATAGTAGCTTCACGCTGTCTGCTGATAGAATGATGGAGAATAGTAGCTTCACGCTGTCTGCTGATAGAATGATGGAGAATAGTAGCTTCACGCTGTCTGCTGATAGAATGATGGAGAATAGTAGCTTCACGCTGTCTGCTGATAGAATGATGGAGAATAGTAGCTTCACGCTGTCTGCTGATAGAATGATGGAGAATAGTAGCTTCACGCTGTCTGCTGATAGAATGATGGAGAATAGTAGCTTCACGCTGTCTGCTGATAGAATGCCCATTCATGAATTCCCATCTGTGTTTAGAAGTGCAACTGAAGCACAAAATTTGTCTGATGCTGAGCAGAAATTACAATGAGAAGCTTTTTAGATCTTCGTTTACAAAACACAGCAAGATATTTATTTTGCATTTCATCTTTCTATGGGATTGAGGTCAGGGCATAGTGATGGCCACACGTTTTTTTGTCCTTAAGCCATTTTACCACAACTTTGGAAGTATGCTTGGGGTCATTGTCCATTTGGAAGACCCATTTGCGACCAAGCTTTAACTTTAACTGATGTCTTGAGATGTTGCTTCAATATATCCACATAATTTTCCTACCTCATGATGCCATCTATTTTGTGAAGTGCATCAGTCCTTCATGCAGCAAATCACCCCCACAACATGATGATGCCACCCCCGTGCTTCATGGTTGGGATGGTGCTCCTAGACTTGCAAGCCTCCCTCTTTTTACTCCAAACGCAATGATGATCATTATGGCCAAACAGTTCTATTTTTGTTTCATCAGACCAGAGGACATTTCTCCAAAGAGTACGATCGTTGTCCCCTTGTGCAGTTGCAAACCGTAGTCTGGCTTTTTTTTATGGCGGTTTTGGAGCAGTGGCTTCTTCCTTGCTGAGCGGCCTTTCAGGTTTGTCGATATAGGACTCATTTTACTGTGAATATAGATACTTTTGTACCTGTTTCCTCCAGCATCTTCACAAGGTCCTTTGCTGTTGTTCTGGGATTGATTTGCACTTTTCGCACCAAAGTTAATCTCCTGAGCGGTATGACGGCTGCGTGGTCCCATGGTTTTTATACTTGCGTACTATTGTTTGTACAGATGAACGTGGTACCTTCAGGCATTTGGAAATTGCTCCCAAGGATGAAGCAGACTTGTGGAGGTCTACATTTTTTTCTGAGGTCTTGGCTGATTTCTTTTGATTTTCCTATGATGTCAAGCAAAGAGGCACTGAGTTTGAAGGTAGGCCTTGAAATACATCCACAGGTACACCGCCGATTGACTCAAATTATGTCAATTAGCCTGTCAGTTAGCCCATCAGAAGCTTCTAAAGCCATGACACCATTTTCAGAAATTTTCCAAGCTGGTTAAAGCCACAGTCAACTTAGTGTATGTAAACTTCTCACCCACTGGAATTGTGATACAGTGAATTATAAGTGAAATAATCTGTCTGTAAACAATTGTTGGAAAAATGACTTGTGTCATACACAAAGTAGATGTCCTAACCAACTTGCCAAAACTATAGTTTGTGAACAAGAAATTTGTGGAGTGGTTGAAAAACGAGTTCTAATGACTCCCACCTAAGTGTATGTAAACTTCCCACTTCAACTGTATATATATATATTTATATTCCGGACTCTGGCATTGCTTGTTCTGATATTTCTTAATGTCGTTCTTTTAGCTTTTTGTATTATGTGCGTATTGTTTTGTTTTGCTAGGCATTATTATTGCACTGTTGGAGCTAAAAACACAAGCATTTCTCTGCACCTGCGATAACATCTGCAAACCTGTGTACGTAGACAATAAACTTTGATTTGATTTGATTTTGAAGAAGGAGAGAAGGGGGGCAGAGAGAGGTTGAACGAAAAGAGGAAAGGGAGCATACAATGGAGGGAGGGTGAAGTAGGTGAAAGACAGAATAAAGAAGGAAGAGATAGAGGTAGAGAAAGAAAGGCGGAGACAGGGAAGGGGCTGTTGCTAGGGACAACAGTACAATAATGAACCGAAGCCTCCCACACATTCCCTGCTTTATTTTCCTATTTTGCTTCTCTGATTCTATCTCTTTGTCCTTCCCTGCTCCCACTTTCTTCCCTCACTTTCTCAATTCCCTCCTGCCAACCATTTCTTTTGAACACATCCCTCTCCTCTCCCCAGTCCTTATTGCGTGTCTCTGTATTGCTCCCTCTTCCCCATCTCTGCCTCTCTCCCTTGTTCCCACCCACTCTCAAGCATCTATCCCCCGGCTATTCCCCCTTTCTTCCCTCTGTTCATCAGAGAACCCCAGCTGACGGAAAACCATAACACCCTCCCTCCTTCTCTTGCCCTCTCTTTCCAACTTCATCCTTCCCTCTTTTCCCTCCCTCTCCCTCTCTCTCGCTCTCTCCCTCCCTCACCCTCTCTCTTGCTCTCTCGCTCTCTCACTCCCTCTCCCTCTCTCTTTCTCTCTCTCTCTCTGCTCCCACATGCCTAGGGTTTTTATTTCTGTCAGATTACGGCATCTAGCAGCAAGCTAGAGGAGATTTCCCCTGGCACCTCCCATCCACCGCTCTCTCTCTCCTCTCCTCTTCTCTCCCATCTACCGCTCTCTCTCCTCTTCTCTCCCATCCACCGCTCTCTCTCCTCTTCTCTCCCATTCACCTCTCTCTCTCTCTCTCTCTCTCCTCTCCTCTTCTCTCCCATCCACCTCTCTCTCTCCTCTCCTCTTCTCTCCCATCCACCTTTCATCCACCTCTCATCCACCGCGCTCTCTCTCTCTCTCCTCTCCCATCCACATTTCTCTCTCTCTCCTCTTCTCTCTCATCCACCACTCTCTCTCCTCTCCTCTTCTCTCCCATCCACCACTCTCTCTCTCCTCTCCTCTTCTCTCCCATCCACCTTTCATCCACCTCTCATCCACCATGCTCTCTCCTCTCCCATCGACATTTCTCTCTCTCTCCTCTCCTCTTCTCTCCCATCCACCACGCTCTCTCTCCTCTCCCATCCACATTTCTCTCTCTCTCCTCTCCTCTTCTCTCCCATCCACCTCTCTCTCTCCTCTTCTCTTCCATCCACCGCTCTCTCTCCTCTCCTCTTCTCTCCCATCCACCGCTCTCTCTCTCCTCTCCTCTTCTCTCCCATCTACCGCTCTCTCTCTCCTCTCCTCTCCTCTCCTCTTCTCTTCTCTTCCATCCACCGCTCTCTCTCCTCTCCTTTTCTCGCCCATCCACCGCTCTCTCTCTCTCCTCTCCTCTTCTCTCCCATCTACCGCTCTCTCTCTCCTCTCCTCTTCTCTCCCATCTACCGCTCTCTCTCTCCTCCCCTCTTCTCTCCCATCCACCACGCTCTCTCTCCTCTCCTTTTCTCTCCCATCTACCGCTCTCTCTCCTCTCCTTTTCTCTCCCATCTACCGCTCTCTCTCTCCTCTCCTTTTCTCTCCCATCTACCGCTCTCTCTCTCCTCTCCTCTTATCTCCCATCTACCGCTCTCTCTCTCCTCTCCTCTTCTCTCCCATCTACCGCTCTCTCTCTCCTCTCCTTTTCTCTCCCATCTACCGCTCTCTCTCCTCTCCTTTTCTCTCCCATCTACCGCTCTCTCTCTCCTCTCCTTTTCTCTCCCATCTACCGCTCTCTCTCTCTCCTCTTCTCTCCCATCCACCACTCTCTCTCTCCTCTCCTTTTCTCTCCCATCTACCGCTCTCTCTCTCCTCTCCTTTTCTCTCCCATCTACCGCTCTCTCTCTCCTCTCCTTTTCTCTCCCATCTACCGCTCTCTCTCCTCTTCTCTCCCATCTACCGCTCTCTCTCTCCTCTCCTTTTCTCTCCCATCTACCGCTCTCTCTCTCCTCTCCTTTTCTCTCCCATCTACCACTCTCTCTCTCCTCTCCTCTTCTCTCCCATCCACCGCTCTCTCTCTCCTCTCCTTTTCTCTCCCATCTACCACTCTCTCTCTCCTCTCCTTTTCTCTCCCATCTACCACTCTCTCTCTCCTCTCCTTTTCTCTCCCATCTACCGCTCTCTCTCTCCTCTCCTTTTCTCTCCCATCTACCACTCTCTCTCTCCTCTCCTCTTCTCTCCCATCTACCGCTCTCTCTCTCCTCTTCTCTCCCATCTACCGCTCTCTCTCTCCTCTCCTCTTCCATCTACCGCTCTCTCTCTCCTCTGCTCTTCCATCTACCGCTCTCTCTCTCCTCTCCTTTTCTCTCCCATCTACCACTCTCTCTCTCCTCTCCTCTTCTCTCCCATCCACCGCTCTCTCTCTCCTCTCCTTTTCTCTCCCATCTACCACTCTCTCTCTCCTCTCCTTTTCTCTCCCATCTACCACTCTCTCTCTCTTCTCCTTTTCTCTCCCATCTACCGCTCTCTCTCTCCTCTCCTTTTCTCTCCCATCTACCACTCTCTCTCTCCTCTCCTCTTCTCTCCCATCTACCGCTCTCTCTCTCCTCTTCTCTCCCATCTACCGCTCTCTCTTTCCTCTCCTCTTCTCTCCCATCTACCGCTCTCTCTCCTCTTCTCTCCCATCTACCGCTCTCTCTCTCCTCTCCTTTTCTCTCCCATCTACCACTCTCTCTCTCCTCTCGTCTTCTCTCCCATCCACCACTCTCTCTCTCCTCTCCTCTTCTCTCTCATTCACCACTCTCTCTCTCCTCTCCTCTTCTCTCTCATCCAACACTCTCTCTCTCCCTTCTCTTCTCTCCCATCCACCACTCTCTCTCTCCTCTCCTCTTCTCTCTCATCCACCACTCTCTCTCTCCTCTCCTCTTCTCTCTCATCCACCGCACTCTCTCTCCTCTTCATTCCTTTCCACCTCACTATCTCTTTCCACTATCATTCCCTCTCTCCTCACCTCTCCACCTCCATCCCTCTTTGACTTATCCAGAGTCCATGCTGCATGCATGTGAATGCTGTTTGGCCAATCACAACACTGTTTTAATAGCTTGTCTGATCTGTCCCTCTCCATTTGTCTTTTTGCAGCTCGTGGTCCTACATCCCAGTGGGTTCTATGCTGTGAGTCTCTACAGCAGTACTGAATCCCAGTAGTCTGGACCACAACCACAAACATTCAGTGACGGCTGTAGGACCACTCCACTAGACCGAAACTCAACCACAGACCGTTAGAGGACTTCTCCCTGTTCCGCTACCTCACTTACCAAAACCACTGTGGCACGGGAGGAAGAGGAGGATCATCAGTGAAGAGAAGAGGTGATGCTCCTGGATTAAGAAGACAGACAGACAGCAGACCAAGAGACAGACAGGCAGATCAGGTAAAGGCAAACTGAGCAAACTGTCTTGTTCCTGTTTGTAACATTATGTTCTAAAGGCTCCGGCTCAGGAACAGCTGTGCAGTGTTAGTTAAGCATCGTTGGATGTCCTCTTCTGTCAGGGTTTGTCAGGGCCCTATTCATTAGGGCACACGGTAAAAAACAAAGACGAGCGTTTCTTATTGGACAAGTTCAGATAGTCCCTCCCTGTTTGTCTCTTTTCTTGCCACTTGGTGCCTAATGTATATGACCCAGATATTTGTAAACCAGTGGGAAATAGTGGCCCTTACATTACCCTAGGGGGTAATTGGGGTTAGGGGTACGGTTCGCCGTGGGGTCAAGGGGTCAAGTTTTCTTTGTCTGGGCTTCACATTAGCTGCCATGTCCTTAACCAGGCGGTAAGGGAGTTTCTGATTGACCTAAGGTGGCCTAAGGGTCTGGGCCAAGGCAGGTCACGTTACAGTGCCAACTTCAATGACGTTACTTTATTGAGTCCAGCTCTCTTTTTTATCACTGGCACACTTCTGGCTCTAGACTCAAGCATTTAGCTCCCTTTTTGAGGAATTGTGTGTGTGTGTGTGTGTGTGCGTGGGTGTGTGCGTGTGCGTGTGTGGCTGGTTTGCCCACTTCCCAGTGCCTGTCATTTCACTTTCGAGAGAAAGGCCAACCCACACTGTTCCACCTTCCTAGTCCTTCTGAGATTGGTAAAATTGATGTTTAGTTGGTGGGGCTAGAGGGAAGTCAGATTGATGTTTAGTTGGTGGGGCTAGAGGGAAGTCAGACTGATGTTTAGTTGGTGGGCCTAGAGGGAAATCAGACTGATGTTTAGAGGCTAGAGGGAAGTCAGATTGATGTTTAGTTGGTGGGGCTAGAGGGAAGTCAGACTGATGTTTAGTTGGTGGGCCTAGAGGGAAGTCAGATTGATGTTTAGTTGGTGGGCCTAGAGGGAAGTCAGATTGATGTTTAGTTGGTGGGGCTAGAGGGAAGTCAGACTGATGTTTAGTTGGTGGGCCTAGAGGGAAATCAGACTGATGTTTAGAGGCTAGAGGGAAGTCAGATTGATGTTTAGTTGGTGGGCCTAGAGGGAAGTCAGATTGATGTTTAGTTGGTGGGCCTAGAGGGAAGTCAGATTGATGTTTAGTTGGTGGGCCTAGAGGGAAGTCAGATTGATGTTTAGTTGGTGGGCCTAGGGGGAAGTCAGATTGATGTTTAGTTGGTGGGGCTAGAGGGAAGTCAGATTGATGTTTAGTTGGTGGGGCTAGAGGGAAGTCAGACTGATGTTTAGTTGGTGGGCCTAGAGGGAAGTCAGATTGATGTTTAGTTGGTGGGGCGAGAGGGAAGTCAGATTGATGTTTAGTTGGTGGGGCTAGAGGGAAGTCAGATTGATGTTTAGTTGGTGGGCCTAGAGGGAAGTCAGATTGATGTTTAGTTGGTGGGGCTAGAGGGAAGTTAGATGTTTAGGGGGCTAGAGGGAAGTCAGACTGATGTTTAGTTGGTGGGGCTAGAGGGAAGTCAGACTGATGTTTAGTTGGTGGGCCTAGAGGGAAGTCAGACTGATGTTTAGTTGGTGGGCCTAGAGGGAAATCAGATTGATGTTTAGTTGGTGTGGCTAGAGGGAAGTCTGATGTTTAGGGGGCTAGAGGGAAATCAGATTGGTCAGATTCATGTTTAGTTGGTGGGGCTAGAGGGAAATCAGATTGGTCAGATTGATGTTTAGTTGGTGGGGCTAGAGGGAAGTCAGATTGATGTTTAGTTGGTGGGGCTAGAGGGAAGTCAGATTGATGTTTAGTTGGTAGGCCTAGAGGGAAGTCAGACTGATGTTTAGTTGGTGGGGCTAGAGGGAAGTCAGATTGATGTTTAGTTGGTGGGGCTAGAGGGAAGTAGGATTGATGTTTAGTTGGTGGGGCTAGAGGGAAGTCAGATTGATGATTAATTGGTGGGGCTAGAGGGAAGTCCGATTGATGTTTAGTTGGTGGGGCTAGAGGGAAGTCCGATTGATGTTTAGTTGGTGGGGCTAGAGGGAAGTCAGATTGATGTTTAGTTGGTGGGCCTAGAGGGAAGTCAGATTGATGTTTAGTTGGTGGGCCTAGAGGGAAGTCAGATTGATGTTTAGTTTGTGGGGCTAGAGGGAAGTCAGATTGATGTTTAGTTGGTGGGGCTAGAGGGAAGTCAGACTGATGTTTAGTTGGTGGACCTAGAGGGAAGTCAGATTGATGTTTAGTTGGTGGGGCGAGAGGGAAGTCAGATTGATGTTTAGTTGGTGGGGCTAGAGGGAAGTCAGATTGATGTTTAGTTGGTGGGCCTAGAGGGAAGTCAGATTGATGTTTAGTTGGTGTGGCTAGAGGGAAGTCTGATGTTTAGTTGGTGGGGCTAGAGGGAAGTCAGATTGATGTTTAGTTGGTGGGGCTAGAGGGAAGTCAGATTGATGTTTAGTTGGTGGGGCTAGAGGGAAGTCAGATTGATGTTTAGTTGGTGGGGCTAGAGGCAAGTCAGATGGATGTTTAGTTGGTGTGGCTAGAGGGAAGTCAGATTGATGTTTAGTTGGTGGGGCTAGAGGGAAGTCAGATTGATGTTTAGTTGGTGTGGCTAGAGGGAAGTCAGACTGATGTTTAGTTTGTGGGGCTAGTGTGAAGTCAGACTGATGTTTAGTTGGTGGGCCTAGAGGGAAGTCAGATTGATGTTTAGAGGCTAGAGGGAAGTCAGACTGATGTTTAGTTGGTGGGCCTAGAGGGAAGTCAGATGATGAGTTGGTGGGCCTAGAGGGAAGTCAGATTGGTTTGGGGCTAGAGTGAAGTTAGACTTATGTTTAGTTGGTGGGCCTAGAGGGAAGTCAGATTGGTCAGATTCATGTTTAGTTGGTGTGGCTAGAGGGAAGTCTGATGTTTAGGGGGCTAGAGGGAAATCAGATTGGTCAGATTCATGTTTAGTTGGTGTGGCTAGGGTGAAGTCTGATGTTTAGGGGGCTAGAGGGAAATCAGATTGGTCAGATTCATGTTTAGTTGGTGTGGCTAGAGGGAAGTCTGATGTTTAGGGGGCTAGAGGGAAATCAGATTGGTCAGATTCATGTTTAGTTGGTGGGGCTAGAGGGAAGTCAGATTGATGTTTAGTTGGTGGGGCTAGAGGGAAGTCAGATTGATGTTTAGTTGGTGGGCCTAGAGGGAAGTCAGATTGATGTTTAGTTGGTGGGGCTAGAGGGAAATCAGTTTGGTCTGATTCATGTTTAGTTGGTGGGGCTAGAGGGAAATCAGATTGGTCAGATTGATGTTTAGTTGGTGGGGCTAGAGGGAAATCAGATTGGTCAGATTCATGTTTAGTTGGTGGGGCTAGAGGGAAATCAGATTGGTCAGATTGATGTTTAGTTGGTGGGGCTAGAGGGAAGTCAGATTGATGTTTAGTTGGTGGGGCTAGAGGGAAGTCAGATTGATGTTTAGTTGGTGGGCCTAGAGGGAAGTCAGATTGATGTTTAGTTGGTGGGCCTAGAGGGAAGTCAGACTGATGTTTAGTTGGTGGGCCTAGAGGGAAGTCAGACTGATGTTTAGTTGGTGGGCTAGAGGGAAGTCAGATTGATGTTTAGTTGGTGGGCCTAGAGGGAAGTCAGATTGATGTTTAGTTGGTGTGGCTAGAGGGAAGTCAGATTGATGTTTAGTTGGTGTGGCTAGAGGGAAGTCAGATTGATGTTTAGTTGGTGGGGCTAGAGGGAAGTCAGATTGATGTTTAGTTGGTGGGCCTAGAGGGAAGTCAGATTGATGTTTAGTTGGTGGGCCAGATTGATGTTTAGGGGGCTAGAGGGAAGTATGATGTTTAGTTGGTGGGGCTAGAGGGAAGTATGATGTTTAGTTGGTGGGGCTAGAGGGAAGTATTGATGTTTAGTTGGTGGGGCTAGAGGGAAGTCAGATTGATGTTTAGGGGGCTAGAGGGAAGTATTGATGTTTAGTTGGTGGGGCTAGAGGGAAGTCAGATTGATGTTTAGTTGGTGGGGCTAGAGGGAAGTCAGATTGATGTTTAGTTGGTGGGGCTAGAGGGAAGTCAGATTGATGTTTAGTTGGTGGGGCTAGAGGGAAGTCAGATTGATGTTTAGTTGGTGGGGCTAGAGGGAAGTCAGATTGATGTTTAGTTGGTGGGGCTAGAGGGAAGTCAGATTGATGTTTAGTTGGTGGGGCTAGAGGGAAGTCAGATTGATGTTTAGTTGGTGGGGCTAGAGGGAAGTCAGATTGATGTTTAGTTGGTGGGGCTAGAGGGAAGTCAGATTGATGTTTAGTTGGTGGGGCTAGAGGGAAGTCAGATTGATGTTTAGTTGGTGGGGCTAGAGGGAAGTCAGATTGATGTTTAGTTGGTGGGGCTAGAGGGAAGTCAGATTGATGTTTAGTTGGTGGGGCTAGAGGGAAGTCAGATTGATGTTTAGTTGGTGGGGCTAGAGGGAAGTCAGATTGATGTTTAGTTGGTGGGGCTAGAGGGAAGTCAGATTGATGTTTAGTTGGTGGGGCTAGAGGGAAGTCAGATTGATGTTTAGTTGGTGTGGCTAGAGGGAAGTCAGACTGATGTTTAGTTTGTGGGGCTAGTGTGAAGTCAGACTGATGTTTAGTTGGTGGGCCTAGAGGGAAGTCAGATTGATGTTTAGAGGCTAGAGGGAAGTCAGACTGATGTTTAGTTGGTGGGCCTAGAGGGAAGTCAGATTGATGTTTAGTTGGTGGGGCTAGAGTGAAGTTAGACTTATGTTTAGTTGGTGGGCCTAGAGGGAAGTCAGATTGGTCAGATTCATGTTTAGTTGGTGTGGCTAGAGGGAAGTCTGATGTTTAGGGGGCTAGAGGGAAATCAGATTGGTCAGATTCATGTTTAGTTGGTGTGGCTAGGGTGAAGTCTGATGTTTAGGGGGCTGGGGAAATCAGATTGGTCAGATTCATGTTTAGTTGGTGGGCTAGAGGGAAGTCTGATGTTTAGTTGGGGGCTAGAGGGAAGTCAGATTGGTGATGTTTAGTTGGTGGGGCTAGAGGGAAGTCAGATTGATGTTTAGTTGGTGGGGCTAGAGGGAAGTCAGATTGATGTTTAGTTGGTGGGGCTAGAGGGAAGTCAGATTGATGTTTAGTTGGTGGGCCTAGAGGGAAGTCAGATTGATGTTTAGTTGGTGGGGCTAGAGGGAAATCAATTGGTCTGATTCATGTTTAGTTGGTGGGGCTAGAGGGAAATCAGATTGGTCAGATTGATGTTTAGTTGGTGGGGCTAGAGGGAAATCAGATTGGTCAGATTCATGTTTAGTTGGTGGGGCTAGAGGGAAATCAGATTGGTTTATGGTGGGGCTAGAGGGAAGTAGTGATGTTTAGTTGGGGGCTAGAGGGAAGTCAGATTGATGTTTAGTTGGTGGGGCTAGAGGGAAGTCAGATTGATGTTTAGTTGGTGGGCTAGAGGGAAGTCAGACTGATGTTTAGTTGGTGGGGCTAGAGGGAAGTCAGATTGATGTTTAGTTGGTGGGCCTAGAGGGAAGTCAGATTGATGTTTAGTTGGTGGGGCTAGAGGGAAGTCAGATTGATGTTTAGTTGGTGTGGCTAGAGGGAAGTCAGATTGATGTTTAGTTGGTGGGGCTAGAGGGAAGTCAGATTGATGTTTAGTTGGTGGGGCTAGAGGGAAGTCAGATTGATGTTTAGTTGGTGGGCCTAGAGGGAAGTCAGATTGATGTTTAGTTGGTGGGGCTAGAGGGAAGTCAGATTGATGTTTAGTTGGTGGGGCTAGAGGGAAGTCAGATTGATGTTTAGTTGGTGGGGCTAGAGGGAAGTCAGATTGATGTTTAGTTGGTGGGGCTAGAGGGAAGTCAGACTGATGTTTAGTTGGTGGGGCTAGAGGGAAGTCAGATTGATGTTTAGTTGGTGGGGCTAGAGGGAAGTCAGATTGATGTTTAGTTGGTGGGCCTAGAGGGAAGTCAGAGTTGGTTGAAGTATGTTTAGTTGGTGGGGCTAGAGGGAAGTCAGATTGATGTTTAGTTGGTGGGGCTAGAGGGAAATGTTTAAGTCAGATTGATGTTTAGTTGGTGGGCTAGAGGGAAGTCAGATTGATGTTTAGTTGGTGGGGCAGAGGGAAGTCAGATTGATGTTTAGTTGGTGGGGCTAGAGGGAAGTCAGATTGATGTTTAGTTGGTGGGGCTAGAGGGAAGTCAGATTGATGTTTAGTTGGTGGGGCTAGAGGGAAGTCAGATTGATGTTTAGTTGGTGGGGCTAGAGGGAAGTCAGATTGATGTTTAGTTGGTGGGGCTAGAGGGAAGTCAGATTGATGTTTAGTTGGTGGGCCTAGAGGGAAGTCAGATTGATGTTTAGTTGGTGGGGCTAGAGGGAAGTCAGATTGATGTTTAGTTGGTGGGGCTAGAGGGAAGTCAGATTGATGTTTAGTTGGTGGGGCTAGAGGGAAGTCAGATTGATGTTTAGTTGGTGGGCCTAGAGGGAAGTCAGATTGATGTTTAGTTGGTGGGGCTAGAGGGAAGTCAGATTGATGTTTAGTTGGTGGGGCTAGAGGGAAGTCAGATTGATGTTTAGTTGGTGGGCCTAGAGGGAAGTCAGATTGATGTTTAGTTGGTGGGCCTAGAGGGAAGTCAGATTGATGTTTAGTTGGTGGGCCTAGAGGGAAGTCAGATTGATGTTTAGTTGGTGGGGCTAGAGGGAAGTCAGATTGATGTTTAGTTGGTGGGCCTAGAGGGAAGTCAGATTGATGTTTAGTTGGTGGGGCTAGAGGGAAGTCAGATTGATGTTTAGTTGGTGGGGCTAGAGGGAAGTCAGATTGATGTTTAGTTGGTGGGGCTAGAGGGAAGTCAGATGATGTTTAGTTGGTGGGGCTAGAGGGAAGGGATGTTTAGTCTAGAGGGAAGTATGATGTTTAGTTGGTGGGGCTAGAGGGAAGTATGATGTTTAGTGGGGCTAGAGGGAAGTTGATGTTTAGCCTAGAGGGAAGTGGTGGGGCTAGAGGGAAGTCAGATTGATGTTTAGTTGGTGGGGCTAGAGGGAAGTCAGATTGATGTTTAGTTGGTGGGGCTAGAGGGAAGTCAGATTGATGTTTAGTTGGTGGGGCTAGAGGGAAGTCAGATTGATGTTTAGTTGGTGGGGCTAGAGGGAAGTCAGATTGATGTTTAGTTGGTGGGGCTAGAGGGAAGTCAGATTGATGTTTAGTTGGTGGGCCTAGAGGGAAGTCAGATTGATGTTTAGTTGGTGGGCCTAGAGGGAAGTCAGATTGATGTTTAGTTGGTGGGGCTAGAGGGAAGTCTGATGTTTAGTTGGTGGGGCTAGAGGGAAGTCAGATTGATGTTTAGTTGGTGGGGCTAGAGGGAAGTCAGATTGATGTTTAGTTGGTGGGGCTAGAGGGAAGTCAGACTGATGTTTAGTTGGTGGGGCTAGAGGGAAGTCAGATTGATGTTTAGTTGGTGGGGCTAGAGGGAAGTCAGATTGATGTTTAGTTGGTGGGGCTAGAGGGAAGTCAGACTGATGTTTAGTTGGTGGGCCTAGAGGGAAGTCAGATTGATGTTTAGTTGGTGGGGCTAGAGGGAAGTCAGATTGATGTTTAGTTGGTGGGGCTAGAGGGAAGTCAGATTGATGTTTAGTTGGTGGGGCTAGAGGGAAGTCAGATTGATGTTTAGTTGGTGGGCCTAGAGGGAAGTCAGATTGATGTTTAGTTGGTGGGGCTAGAGGGAAGTCAGATTGATGTTTAGTTGGTGGGGCTAGAGGGAAGTCAGATTGATGTTTAGTTGGTGGGCCTAGAGGGAAGTCAGATTGATGTTTAGTTGGTGGGCCTAGAGGGAAGTCAGATTGATGTTTAGTTGGTGGGCCTAGAGGGAAGTCAGATTGATGTTTAGTTGGTGGGGCTAGAGGGAAGTCAGATTGATGTTTAGTTGGTGGGCCTAGAGGGAAGTATGATGTTTAGGGGGCTAGAGGGAAGAATGTTTAGTTGGTGGGCCTGATGTTTAGTTGGTGGGGCTAGAGGGAAGTATGATGTTTAGTTGGTGGGGCTAGAGGGAAGTATGATGTTTAGGGGGCTAGAGGGAAGTATGATGTTTAGTTGGTGGGGCTAGAGGGAAGAATGATGTTTAGTTGGTGGGGCTAGAGGGAAGAATGATGTTTGGGGGGCTAGAGGGAAGAATGATGTTTAGGGGGCTAGAGGGAAGAATGATGTTTAGTTGGTGGGGCTAGAGGGAAGAATGATGTTTAGTTGGTGGGGCTAGAGGGAAGTATGATGTTTAGGGGGCTAGAGGGAAGTATGATGTTTAGTTGGTGGGGCTAGAGGGAAGTATGATGTTTAGTTGGTGGGGCTAGAGGGAAGTATGATGTTTAGTTGGTGGGGCTAGAGGGAAGTATGATGTTTAGTTGGTGGGGCTAGAGGGAAGTATGATGTTTAGGGGGCTAGAGGGAAGTATGATGTTTAGTTGGTGGGGCTATAGGGAAGTCAGATTGATGTTTAGTTGGTGGGGCTAGAGGGAAGTATGATGTTTAGGGGGCTAGAGGGAAGAATGTGAGCAGCGTGACACTCGGTTTCATTTAGTGCTGTTGTACTCAAGGCCACGCAATCTCTCTCTTTATCCACGCTCACACACACACACATAGTTGGGCATATATCCCTGGATCTTTCGTTGTTAACTGCAGTATCCTGCTGTGTTTGACAGTCGGGGCATAGAGAGAGGGGATGAGTAGCAGTCTTTATTCCTCTACAGCCCTGTATTATCCCATCTCTCTTCTCCTCTAATACCTATTCCAATGTCAGTGCTGTCATTATGGGCTGACAGTAGTATAGAAGACAGCTATTATATTCTGTGGTTTCCTGGGTTGTTTCTGCTTCAGTCTCTGGGGTACAATAGGAGGCATGACAAGGACCTTGTGGTTCTGGTGCTCCCTGCTACTGGGGATCACAAGACATCTATTAACACTAGAACCCACTAGAGAGTCCCATTTTGCACATTTTTATGTTGTTTAACCTTTATTTAACTAGGCAAGTCAGTTAAGAACGAATTCTTATTTACAATGATGGCCTACCCCATCCAAATCCAGACAACGCTGGGCCAAATGTGTGCCGCCCTATGGGACTCACAATCATGGCCAGTTGTGATACAGCCTGGAATCGAACCAGGGTCTGTAGTGATGCCTCTAGCACTGAGATGCAGTGCTATAGACCGCTGCACCACTCGGGAGCCCCAGATGCATATCAACCCGCTAGGTGCAGCCCAGCACTTGATAAATAGTGCATCAACTATTAGAAAGGATTCAGTACATGAAGAAATATTTGTGGACGTATATCAATAAAACACAACAACAACAACAACAATAGTTATTTGTTTTGATAGAGTCAAGGATGTGTTTTATATAATTCTACAAAGTCCTAGAAAAAACGTAGGTCTATAGCCGATGTTAGTTTCCCTTCCAATAAAACCATTATGTGTAATCCATTTGTAACGCTTGTCGTCTGGGGAAAGAGAGGAGGACCAAAACGCAGCGTGATGATTATCCATTTTAATAGAATACTTTAACAACGAACAATAAACCAATAAACCGACAAACTGACCGAAGACGAAACCGTCCCGTAACGTGAACACAGGAAACAGGAACAATCACCCACAACCCAAAACAGGCTACCTAAATATGGTTCTCAATCAGGGACAACGATTGACAGCTGCCTCTGATTGAGAACCATACCAGGCCAAACACAGAAATAGAAAATCATAGACAAACTAACATAGACAACCCACCCAACTCACGCCCTGACCATACTAAAACAAAAGACAAAACAAAGGAACTAAGGTCAGAATGTGACACCGTTGGTCAGTTGATTTGTAGATGGGGCAGTAATAGAGTTATAGTGCTGAATAAAGACCAGTTAAAGACCAGCTTCTTCTGACAAGTAGAAGGTAAAAGATCAGATTAATATAAGCTGTGCATGTTAAATGATTTGCTGTATTCCTCAACAAAAGCACCAGTGCAGAAACAACTGTAATGAATTGCTTTAAATAAAAGCATATTTTAATTGTACGTTTATTATGTTGCTAGTTTTTGCCTAGTAGCCAGAGCAATGCTGCTGTGTGTGTGGTCATGTGCTTAATGCAGGGACAGCACGGATATTCTTGGAAAAAGTGACATTTGCAAATAGAGCTGCACCTCTTGAATTATGAGAGTTATTGTAGAAATATCAGAATATGCTCTTTAAGATAATATATCAAAATCTAAATGATTTACCTGCATGTGACCGAAGAAGGATTTTGATAAATGTATGATCTTTTCCCTGCATCTGTAAATTACAAGACGCGCCCATCTCTTCAGGTACAATTTGACAACTGATAGGCAATAATATTTTCACTCATCAGATTATTGTCAATTTAATATTGTCTATAGGCTAACTCTTATTATGTGTGAAATGAGTTTTGGTGTAGTTTAGGGGTAGTTTGCTGTGCAGTGTGTAGCGGGTGAGATGAGTCAGGCGCAGGACAGCAGATATGAGTAATGAAATCAATTTTCCTCAATAATATAAACAATACACGTCGTATAAATACAAGGCCACAAATATGGACCGCAATACAATAAACAAACACTCACAAACAAACATAGGGGAACAGAGGGTTAAATAATGAACAAGTAATTGGGGAATTGAAACCAGGTGTGATAAGACAAAGACAAAACAAATGGAAAATGAAAAGTGGATCGGCGATGGCTAGAAGGCCGGTGACGTCGACCACCGAACGCCGCCCGAACAAGGAGAGGGACCGACTTCGGTGGAAGTCGTGACACGCTCATCAAGTTGGATAGAGTCAAGGATATGTTTTGCATTATTCTAAATGCCTTCTGCAACACATAACATGTTTTCATTTCCCTAACAATACATTAGTAATAGAGTTATAGTAAATAAAACAGTCCCATGACGGCATCTTTTACAAAGTCAAACGTAAAAGAGAATGTTATCAACCAGCAAGGTGTTTGCTTCTGATAAAAAGGCATAACACAAACTGATCCTTACACTATTCTTTCTAAATGAAATCAACCTCTTCACCCTCCTTATCATTCAGTTAGGCCTCATTTAAATGAAATCAACCTCTTCACCCTCCTTATCATTCAGTTAGGCCTCATTTAAATGAAATCAACCTCTTCACTCTCCTTATCATTCAGTTAGGCCTCATTTAAATGAAATCAACCTCTTCACCCTCCTTATCATTCAGTTAGGTCTCATTTAAATGAAATCAACCTCTTCACCCTCCTTATCATTCAGTTAGGCCTCATTTAAATGAAATCAACCTCTTCACTCTCCTTATCATTCAGTTAGGCCTCATTTAAATGAAATCAACCTCTTCACCCTCCTTATCATTCAGTTAGGCCTCATTTAAATGAAATCAACCTCTTCACCCTCCTTATCATTCAGTTAGGCCTCATTTAAATGAAATCAACCTCTTCACTCTCCTTATCATTCAGTTAGGCCTCATTTAAATGAAATCAACCTCTTCACCCTCCTTATCATTCAGTTAGGCCTCATTTAAATGAAATCAACCTCTTCGCCCTCCTTATCATTCAGTTAGGCCTCATTTAAATGAAATCAACCTCTTCACCCTCCTTATCATTCAGTTAGGCCTCATTTAAATGAAATCAACCCCTTCACCCTCCTTATCATTCAGTTAGGCCTCATTTAAAAGAAATCAACCTCTTCACTCTCCTTATCATTCAGTTAGGCCTCATTTAAATGAAATCAACCCCTTCACCCTCCTTATCATTCAGTTAGGCCTCATTTAAATGAAATCAACCTCTTCAGTTAGGCCTCATTTAAATGAAATCAACCCCTTCACCCTCCTTATTCATTTAAAAGAAATCAACCTCTTCACTCTCCTTATCATTGTTAGGCCTCATTTAAAAGTAAGCCTCATTTAAATGTCACAATTATCGCCCATTCCTCCATTTGTCATTCATTCAGTGAGGAGAGAGAGAGATGCATTAGCACCTAGCTGGGTAGCAACGTCCTACAGCGGATTGTCTTGGCAGGTTAAGTTTAGGAATAGGTGTGAAAAAACGGTAATAAGGTCATTTAAAAAATCTGACAAATGAGCTGTGTAAAATACTAACATTTAGGAAAAGTCAGGGATAGAGCAGGCATAGCTTTTTTTTGACAGATTTTTTAAATTTACAAAATCAAATGCTAGTGACCGTTGGCCTATGGCGGTTCTAGTGTTAATGGATGTGTATTAGTATGGAGGGGTGAGAAGTGGTCTGGGGGGGGGTTCAGACACTATGTTACAGCTGTACGGCTAGTCAGGCTTACAAAGCACTCATCCCTCACCTTCTATCCCTCTCTTTCTATATCCTCCCTTATTCTCCTTCTCTCTTCTCTCTCTCTAGCTCTCTGTCAGTGTCTGTCTGCACAACTCTGTGATCTGTATGTAATGAGAGTTTTATGTTTTCTTTTTTTAAGAGGATTGGTGAGTGGCCCCGACGGCGCAGACTGAAGCTGTGTGTGTATTAAACCATACGAGCGACGCCTAGATAACACCCTTCGTAGCCGTAGTGTGTGCGTGTGTGTGCGTTTGTTTATCGGGGCGGCGGTAGACTCAAGGTTAGAGAGGCGGGCTGATAACTGGAATGCTGCAGGTTCCAGCCCCCAGGAGAACCTGCAGGGATATCAGAGAGAGGGAGGCTTACCGGCTTCAATACCCCTGTATACTTAGCAAGGCACTTTACCCATAAGTGCTATCGAATGCCGTTTGGGTCAGTACCCATCTCATTATCTGATGTGTCAAATAAGCTTATTGACCAATCAGGATTTTAATATGACTTCACGTCACATAATAATTGAACACGTACATTCATTGTTTACGTAGTGATTACACTACCACTTGTATTTCATATGTCAGAGTGATTAACTGGTACATACAGTGTGCTATGATGCCTGTGAAGTTTAGTCTGGCTCAGCTGCCGCGGCCCCACGAGGCAGACACACTCTTCCCCAAGCTCTGGAACTGCTAGTCAGAAAAAAGCTATTGATGGATGCAAACATAGTTCTCCCCCAAAACACAACCAAAACCAACTGCAAATGCATCCAACACGTTTGTAGAGTCACAAGCTTGATATAGTCACTGCGTCCAAGGATATGGGGTCCAAGAATCATTTGCATTCATTTCTAACGGTAAAACAGATGAAAATATCCTGAAATAAAAGGGGACATTCTGTAGTGTCGCCTCATATAAAACATTTCATCTCAAATCAAAATGCTGGAGTATAGAGCCAAATGAAACGTTTTAGCTTCACTGTCCAAATAAATCCGTATGGGAGTGTATAATGCTACATGTGTCCTTGGAGTTCTTTGATATAACAAAAGGTCATTCATTTGTTGTAGTTATTTTATTAGTGTGCTTGCTTCAGCAAGGTTAGGGTGCTGACATATAGCTTTTTGAAACCATTACTTTTTGTCCTCCCCAAAACCTCCCATTCACTTCAATGTTACATCTTCAACATTCTGAACCTCCCATCCACTTCAATGTTACGTCTTCAACATTCTGAACCTCCCATCCACTTCAATGTTACGTCTTCAACATTCTGAACCTCCCATTCACTTCAATGTTACGTCTTCAACATTCTGAACCTCCCATCCACTTCAATGTTACGTCTTCAACATTCTAAACCTCCCATTCACTTCAATGTTACGTCTTCAACATTCTAAACCTCTCATTCACTTCAATGTTACGTCTTCAACATTCTGAACCTCCCATCCACTTCAATGTTACATCTTCAACATTCTAAACCTCCCATTCACTTCAATGTTACATCTTCAACATTCTGAACCTCCCATCCACTTCAATGTTACGTCTTCAACATTCTGAACCTCCCATCCACTTCAATGTTACGTCTTCAACATTCTGAACCTCCCATCCACTTCAATGTTACATCTTCAACATTCTGAACCTCCCATTCACTTCAATGTTACGTCTTCAACATTCTGAACCTCCCATCCACTTCAATGTTACATCTTCAACATTCTAAACCTCCCATTCACTTCAATGTTACATCTTCAACATTCTGAACCTCCCATCCACTTCAATGTTACGTCTTCAACATTCTGAACCTCCCATTCACTTCAATGTCTTCAACATTCTAAACCTCCCATTCACTTCAATGTTACATCTTCAACATTCTGAACCTCCCATCCACTTCAATGTTACATCTTCAACATTCTGAACCTCCCATCCACTTCAATGTTACGTCTTCAACATTCTAAACCTCCCATTCACTTCAATGTTACGTCTTCAACATTCTAAACCTCCCATTCACTTCAATGTTACATCTTCAACATTCTAAACCTCCCATCCACTTCAATGTTACGTCTTCAACGAACCTCCCATCCACTTCAATGTTACGTCTTCAACATTCTAAACCTCCCATTCACTTCAATGTTACATCTTCAACATTCTAAACCTCCCATTCACTTCAATGTTACATCTTCAACATTCTAAACCTCCCATCCACTTCAATGTTACGTCTTCAACATTCTGAACCTCCTATCCACTTCAATGTTACATCTTCAACATTCTAAACCTCCCATTCACTTCAATGTTACGTCTTCAACATTCTGAACCTCCCATCCACTTCAATGTTACGTCTTCAACATTCTAAACCTCCCATTCACTTCAATGTTACATCTTCAACATTCTAAACCTCCCATTCACTTCAATGTTACATCTTCAACATTCTAAACCTCCCATTCACTTCAATGTTACGTCTTCAACATTCTGAACCTCCCATCCACTTCAATGTTACATCTTCAACATTCTGAACCTCCCATCCACTTCAATGTTACGTCTTCAACATTCTAAACCTCCCATTCACTTCAATGTTACGTCTTCAACATTCTAAACCTCCCATCCACTTCAATGTTACGTCTTCAACATTCTGAACCTCCCATCCACTTCAATGTTACATCTTCAACATTCTAAACCTCCCATCCACTTCAATGTTACATCTTCAACATTCTGAACCTCCCATCCACTTCAATGTTACGTCTTCAACATTCTGAACCTCCCATCCACTTCAATGTTACGTCTTCAACATTCTAAACCTCCCATTCACTTCAATGTTACATCTTCAACATTCTGAACCTCCCATCCACTTCAATGTTACGTCTTCAACATTCTAAACCTCCCATCCACTTCAATGTTACGTCTTCAACATTCTAAACCTCCCATTCACTTCAATGTTACATCTTCAACATTCTAAACCTCCCATTCACTTCAATGTTACATCTTCAACATTCTAAACCTCCCATTCACTTCAATGTTACGTCTTCAACATTCTGAACCTCCTATCCACTTCAATGTTACATCTTCAACATTCTAAACCTCCCATTCACTTCAATGTTACGTCTTCAACATTCTGAACCTCCCATCCACTTCAATGTTACGTCTTCAACATTCTAAACCTCCCATTCACTTCAATGTTACATCTTCAACATTCTAAACCTCCCATTCACTTCAATGTTACATCTTCAACATTCTAAACCTCCCATTCACTTCAATGTTACGTCTTCAACATTCTGAACCTCCCATCCACTTCAATGTTACATCTTCAACATTCTGAACCTCCCATCCACTTCAATGTTACGTCTTCAACATTCTAAACCTCCCATCCACTTCAATGTTACGTCTTCAACATTCTAAACCTCCCATCCACTTCAATGTTACGTCTTCAACATTCTAAACCTCCCATCCACTTCAATGTTACGTCTTCAACATTCTAAACCTCCCATCCACTTCAATGTTACATCTGCAACATTCTAAACCTCCCATCCACTTCAATGTTACGTCTTCAACATTCTAAACCTCCCATCCACTTCAATGTTATGTCTTCAAAATTCTAAACCTCCCATCCACTTCAATGTTACGTCTTCAACATTCTAAACCTGCCATTGTTCAATCAGCTATGACATCACACATTTTAGCTACTGTTAGCCTTTCATGTACAGAAAATAATAGAATAGAATAACTATATTTTTCCCTTGAGGGAACTTCATTTTTTGGTAAGAGTTGGCACCTCTCCATCCATCCCTTCAAACATGTCATTATGAATTCTAATGGAATTATTGATTCGATGTTGTCTGTAGAACTGACTCATAGTTAAAACACAGAAACTGGGGTTTATAATGTCAGAAACGTACTCTAGGGGGGTGTATGGATTCAGAGAGGATGGAGTGTTCAGTTATTTAAACACTGTCACAGTCCAATAGTTGCACAGTTACACACTGTGTATCTGATTGTATTGTGTGTTTGTTTGATATCAGCTTGTCTAATTTCTAATTTGCCCATGATGATTAACTGTTAGTTTTGAATGGGATACCATGTACTCTTTCGTTCTCCTATTCTGTCTCTCTTTCTCCTGTTCTCTCTACTGTTGTAATTCAGTCCAGTTGAGTTTCATATGAGGCCTGGTTGCTCCATACAGAACATCTGTGAGTGTCAGTGATGCTATGAGAGATGAGAGGTAGAGAGATGAGAGATATAGAGAGGTCAGTGACTCCTCTCTCCACTACCAGTCTTTGAGCACGTTAGAGTCACTATCTACTAAACTTTAACCATGCGCAGAAGGAGAAACAGAGGGAGGAAGAGAAGGAGAAGGATAGAGGGAAAATGTGTCTATACAGTGCATTTGGAAAGTATTCAGACCACTTGACTTTTGTTAGGTTACAGCCTTATTCTAAAATTGATTCAATCGTTTTTCCCCCTCATCAATCTAAACACAATACCCCATAATGACATCACAATACCCCATAATGACATCACAATACCCCATAATGACATCACAATACCCCATAATGACAAAACAAAAACAAGTTTTTAGAAATGTTTGCAAATGGAAATGGAAAACTGAAATATCACATTTACATAAGTATTCAGGGGTATGTAGTGGTTGAATGTACGGGATGGGTGGAGCGAGGGGAATAGTAAAGAGAGGGAGAGAGTAGAGATGGAAGGGTCATGGGGTAAGAGGTGAAATGGTGAGGCGGAGGACTGTGAAAGGGGAGGAGAGGGGAACTTCAAAAGCTGTGAATGAAAAAAAAGAGGGAGAGGGGGATTGAGAACATGGCTCAGGCTTATCCTAGAGAGAGAGATAAAGGGAAATAGTGAGACAGACAGATAGAGAGAGAGAGAAAGGTAAATAGTGAGACAGACAGATAGAGAGAGAGAGACAGAATGACAGAGAGACAGATGCAGCCACAGAAAGTGAGATCGTGCAAATGAGGTAGAGGCCAGAAAAACACAAAATAACACAATTCACAGAGTTAAAAATAGAACAAAATCACAAACGAGAACTTAACAGTTGGAAATATATTGTGGTAGTTCTCACCATCTGTTAAATATTCTGCATGACAACAGGCCTGGGGAGATGAACTCCATTCATAGTACTTGTGTTTGGTACAGTGTGGGCCTTTAGAGTACGGTTCAGTGGGTATGTTCTGAAACACATGCTGTGTTTGTATGTAATAAACAATGTGTCTGAGTGGTAGCTATATTTTATAGCATGTGGATTGTTGGTATATTTTCAATGCACTAGTTTCTCTCTCATCTTATGTTCCCTCCATTCTTTCCCCTTTCTTTTCTGCCACTTCCCTCCCTCCCTCTGTTCTTTGTAGTGTAGATCCTGTTGTCAGGTCTCTAATGAAGTAGCAACCTTGCTGTAATTAGGGACGTCTTGGGCTGCTTTGACAAGTGGGAAAACAGTCATCCACTCTGTGTGTGATTTATTTTGATTTAACTAGGCAGGTCAGTTAAGAACAAACTCTTATTTACAATGACGTCCTACCCCGGCCAAACCATGGACGACGCTGGGCCAATTGTGCTCCGCCCTATGGGACTCCCAATCACGGCTGGTTGTGATACAGCCTGGAACCGAACAAGGGTCTGTAGTGATGCCTCTAGCACTGAGATGAGGTGCCTTAGACCGCTGCGCCACTCTGGAGTGTGTGCATATACTGTATGCATTTTGTGTGCCTGGGTTTATGTGTTGCAGCGTCAGTGTTTGTCCTAGTCTGCAGCCCTGACCCGTGTGTGTGTGTGTGTGTGACAGAGAATATACCCAGCCCCCCCCCCCCCCCCCCCCCCACACACACACACACACACACACACACACACACACACACACACACACACACACACACACACACACACACACACACACACACGGGTCAGGGCTGCAGTCAGGGTGTCTTGTAAGACCCTCTCCCCTACTGCCAGCCCTGCAGTCCTCTGTCATCCCTCCCTCCCACGCAGACCAACACATGCCACACAGCAGAGGACATATCAACACACATCACACAGCAGAGGATGGACGACAGAACAGGGGGAGGATGAAAGGAGAGAGACGAGGCCCTGAATGTAGAAAGAGAGAGGAAAAAGATACGTAGGCTGAGAAGACAGGAAAATAGAGAGAAAGGATAAGAGAACATAGAAAATGGCAAGAGATGAAGAGAGAGAGGGAGGAAGGAAAGAGAGAGAGGAGATAGGGAGGACAGAGAGAGGAGAGAGGGAGACACAGAGAGACAGAGAGCATAGTGAGCTATCTTGTGTTAGACTTGTACAGTAGTACACAGAGCTAACCCACACAGGCAGGCAGACATCCCCAGCAGCTCACAGCAAAGAGAGGAACAGAGAGGAGCTCTCACACTGAGAATCATCCATGAGGAAATAGAGAGAGAGGGACACAGAGAGACAGAGAACATTAGTCCTGACATTTGAAAACTACATCTACGTTCTCTTCTAAAATAATTCAAGGAACAATGTGTGAAAATGTGTACGGATGTGTTTGATCGTCTGATTGCATCATCGGTGTGTTTGTGCGTGTGTGTTGCATGCCAAGAGAAATAGAGTGCGAGGTTGCATCAGGGATGGGCAACTCCTGTCCTTGGGGGCCTGATTGGTGTCACACCTTTACAAAGCCACAGCGGACACACCTGACTCCAATAATCAACTAACTTCAGTTTAGAATGCAATTAGTTTAATCAGCTGTTTGCTAGGGATGGGGGGGAGTGTGACCCCACTACGGTCCACAAGGACTGGACTTGCCCATCCCTGGGTTAGATGGAGCGAGACAATGATATGGAAGGGAAGAGAGATAGAGTGGGAGAAGAAGAGAGAGAGAGGTAGAATTGAGCTCCCTTCTACTGTAGTATGAAGCGAGCCGTGACGTTACGTAAACTGACCTATCTTTCCTGTAATCAGATCAGCCGCTGGCAGAATAATCCTGAAACAACTGCAAAACAACACAGAATTCAGCCAGCCAAAGAAGAGAACCAGACAGAGAGAACAATCCCCCACATTAAATCTGTGCATTAAAATGTGCCAGGATCACAGAGCACTGCAGTTCCCTGAACCGTGTGTGTGTGTGGTGAGGATTAATGTACAGTTTTTGTCTGTGAGTGTGTGTGTGTGTGTGCCTTGTTCTGTGTGTATTTACTTAACTTGCATGTTTGTGTGTGTGAGAGTGTGTGTGTGGAGCAGAGCTTGATTCTGTTCAAATGACCACGTTCGAGTGCATCCCTCACTCTCTCGCCATATACTCCATCCATCGGCCCCTCCTACATCCCTCGCTCTCTCGCCATCCCCTCCATCCGTCGGCCCCTCCCACATTCCTCGCTCTCTCGCCATCCCCTCCATCCATTGGCCCCTCCTACATCCCTCGCTCTCCCGCCATCCCCTCCATCCATCGGCCCCTCCCACATCCCTCTCTTTTCCCCCATTTTCCGTACATTCAGTCATACACAGTGTTCCAGAACATTCTGAGAGCACTGATTTCCCACATTTATTTTGAATTGAGAGTCAAGGTTTCCAGAAGTATCATGTCCTTAACATCAAATGTAATATTCTCCTAGAAAATTATACATTCAGGTTGTGCTAGCGATAAAAGTACCATGTCTTCAACATCAAATGTAATATTCAGCGAGGAAACGATCATTTCTACATAAAGTGTGTGTTAGCTAAAGTGTCATGTCCTCAACTTCAAATCAATTATTGAAGGGGAAATAAAATCTTAAATAAAAAAAGACCTATGGCAACCCCTCAACATCAAATAGGAACATTATCATTTTTGCAGAACGTTACACAAGCTCATTTTCCAATTGCTGTGTGCATTTGTGTATGTGCTTGCATGTGTGTGTGTGTGTGTGTGTGTGTGTGTGTGTGTGTGTGTGTGTGTGTGTGTGTGTGCGTGTGCATGTGAGTGTGCGCGTGCGTGTGTGCATGTGTGTGTGTGTGTGTGTGTGTGTGCATGTGCATGTGTGTACGTGTGCGCTCTTGCACTGGTGTTATTGAGAATGTGTGTGTCTGAAATGGCCCAGGGAACTGTGATTCTCAGGGTGTGTTTGTTCCTGCTCTTTCTGTGTTTGTAGATGGATGTCCTGTATTGACTGTTAATATCAGTGGTCTGGTAGATACCAGGGTGTTTGTTGATAGACGGACCACTGTTGTATATCTATGATTCGGTATGATTTGACTTGGATGGAGGACAGGCCTTGTGGTGATTATTTGAGCTGCATCTATTGGGTAGGAGACAGTGGCAACGGGCTGGTACAGCAGTACTTGTGGAATGGATGCCAGACGTACGGTTGGCTGGAATTAAATACACTTTTTGGAGCTGTGGCCAATCTAAAGATCCTTGTGACCTGCCTGATATTGTTTCTAACCAGAGCCCAGGCATTAGCCAACAGCGGCCCATTCATCACTTTGAATATCACTACAAAATGACCTATTGCTTCCTCCAATGGGACTTCTTCCAAGTAGGACATATAGTAGTGCCTAGTGGGGAAAGTGGAACGTGATAGCATCCTTAGTACAACACTGGGGACCTTGTTATGCAATTTGGACCTTTTGGCATAATTACTGAGGAGTTAGCCTAACAGAACAGGCCCATGGTTGTGATTCCAAATCCCAGTTGGGCTACCCTCCACCTTTGCGGCGGCACAGCCCTATTCTACTTTCACTGTCTTTAATGGGACATCCCACTCCTGGATTAAAATGCTCAATGGCCCCTCAATGTTACCAGACATAGACCTATTCTAGTCTCTCCTGTCTCGATATGGGACGCCCCACATAGAGGAGTGACTGATGATGAAAGTGGAGCATGTTAACTATAAGAGGAACAGAAGGCCGTCTGAGACCTAGCCTCAACATTATTTTAGACCTGGGAAGCGTGTCAGGGTTACTGTCTAGGAGGAGAGCAACAGGGTTATCTGCTCTATAGCTACAGTGTGCGCCATATGGAATCCGCTGGAAGTTTAATGACCATATATGGTATGTTTTCTTATACTGAATTACAGACTGTAGCTACATGGTGTACAGTGTATTCGGAAAGTATTCAGACCCCTTGACTTTTTCCACATTTTGCTACACATTTTGCTACACAATTTGCTAAGACTCTTCCTAGAGCTGGCTGCTCAGCAAAACTGAGCAATCGGGGGAGAAGGGCCTTGGTCAGGGAAGTGACCAAGAACCCGATGGTCACTCTGACAGAGCTCCAGAGTTTCTCTGTGGAGATGGGAGAACTTTCCAGAAGAACAACCATCTCTGCAGCACTCTACCAATCAGGCCTCTATGGTAGATTGGCCAGATGGAAGTCACTCCTCAGAAAAAGACACATGACAGCCAACTTGGAGTTTTCCAAAGGGCACTTAAGGACTCTCAGACAATGAGAATCAAGATTCTCTGGTCTGAATACCAAGTGTCACGTCTGGAGGAAAACTGGCACCATCCCTACGGTGAAGCATGGTGGTGGCAGCATCACGCTGTGGGGATGTTTTTCAGCAGCAGGGACTGTGAGACTAGTAAGGATAGAGGGAAAGATGATCGGAGCAAAGTACAGAGAGATCCTTGATGAAAACTTGCTCCAGAGCGAAGTGGGAACAGCAGACTGGGATAGGGATTGGTTGAATATGTCCGTAAACACACCAGCCAGTTGGTCTGCGTATGCTCTGAGGAAGCGGCTATGGATGCCGTCTGGGCCGGCAGCCTTGCGAGGGTTAACACGTTTAAATGTTTTACTCACGTTGGCTGAAGGAGAGCCCACAGGTTTTGGTAGCGGGCCATGTCAGTGGCACTGTATTGTCCTCAAAGCGAGCAAAGAAGTTGTTTAGTTTGTCTGGGAGCAAGACGTCGGTGTCCGCGACGGGGCTGGTTTTCTTTTTGTAATCCGTGATTGACTGTAGACCCTGCCACATACGTCTCGTGTTTGAGCCGTTGAATTGCGACTCTACTTTGTCTCTATACTGACGCTTAGCTCCCGAGTGGCGCAGCAGTCTAGTGCACTGCATCACAGTGCTAGAGGCGTCACTACAGAGCCTGGTTAGTTTCCAGGCTGTATCACAAACGGCCGTGATTGGGAGTCCCATAGGGTGGCGCACAATTGACCCAGCATCGTCTGGGTTAGGGTTTGGCCGGGGTAGGTCAACATTGTAAATTAGAATTTGTTCTTAACTGACTTGCCTAGTTAAATAAAGGTTAAATAAAAAATAAATAAAAACAGTGCGGATTATATTAGTCGAACAACAGGATTTGGCTAAGTAGCTACATAGCTAGCTGTAGTTTAGTTAGACCAACCAGATGGGGCCTACAGGGAAGTTTACCTACCAGTACATTTATAGTGTTTCCCGCTTTATAGTGTTTCCCACGTTATGAAAAATACCCCTTTCAAAGTCTTATAATACTTACCTGTACAAGTACATACCGGGGTAGAGGAGTGCTGAATACACTCATCCATAAAGTTGATGAAGTGTGGACTGATGGAAAGGGGAAAGGTGCTGATATTGCAGTGAGAAGTACAAAGTTACAGCCTCCACAGATTCTGTCTGGGCATTATTTGAACCCTTTACACCAAGCCTGCTATATGCTCGTTGACTCCATTGCTGATTCTATTCCTAGTGTTGTTGTGTCTAAGGAGCAGATGGAGTGGAGTCGTGGCTGTGCCAGAGTTGGTTCATCTCACAATCAACAGTATCGGCATACAAATCTAGTAATACTTGCGCTAGTTGTAATTCTATAATCACAGTACATTTTGTTCCATGGCTAGTTTGCCTGGTTACGGACAATGTGTTCCATTGAGTGTAATTGTGTATTCCTTCTCTAATGATAATCGAAGCAAGAACATTCCGAGCTTGCAGAATCACACACATGGAGAAGAGGGAGGTAGGGAGGGAGGGAAAGAGAGAGATGCCCAATGCAGGGTTTTTGGATTTATTCATTAGAAAAGCTCAACACCATTAGATAAATATGTTGATATGTATATATTTTAGGACAATTTGTCTTTGCATGTGTGAGTGGGTGCAAGTGTGTGTGCAATGCATGAATGCATCAGTGCTTGCACATGTGAGTGACTCTGTGCAGATTGTCTGACTGCAGTACTGGCCTCTCCCTGCCTGTCTGCTCCCTATTAAAATGGTTTGTCAGCATGTGAATAGTCTAAATAGTCTGCCTCACAGTCTCATTAGCCAATGGGGAAGCTTCAGACGGCTGCTCTATGGCCTCTATGGGTTTATATTCCATCCAACCTTTATTGGATCTGTTTGTATTATTGAGAAAGACATTTAACATAGCACACACTACACAAAATAAAGCAACCAATTGCTTAATCAACGTTATTATTCTGTGAGTTGAGTGGACTTCAAAATGACAAACATTTGAGCTAATGTGTTAACAGATTGTTTAGTCAACAAACTGCTCGAAGTGAGCTGAATTTGAACACGTTTGATATGTAAAAATACAAATGAGTATTTTATCAAAAACCTTCAAAACCACGCCATTCATCAACATAATTCCCAACATGCTCTATTGCAGGTTCATTTTAAGAATGGTTTGTTTCAAAACTTGTGTTTTGCATTAACATTGATTGGTTAATTAATCTGATGCTACACAAAGATGAATAAAACTATTCTAAACTAATCCAGTCTGTTGGACTTAGTTCACCTGTTACTGAGATGGCTGTTCCATTTTAGATTGATTAATGAGACTACCAAAATAATCTTTCCTAACCCCACATTCATTCCAAATGCAGGTTACAGTTGATTAAAAGTTTAAATTGTTGGATATCCTCGCTCTAGCATGATTCCAGTAGGAATTACACTTTGCAAGCCAACATAATGTGACTTGGGTTTGATGTGAACTGTAAACCAGGAGTTTTAGGCCAGTGTATTATGGTGTAACTAGGCCCTCAAAGAAAGGCCTTGTGCTGTATGTTATGTATTGTCATAAAGAGTTTAGTTTTAAAGATAATATATTCACCTAGACACTTTGTTGGTGAAGGCTACATGACTGAAAGCCATTGAATACAATAACCATGTCTCTGTCATTAGCAAATACAGTCATGGGTGGTAATTCACTCGAAAGGCATGGCACACTGGGAAATTTGCAAATAAGGTAGAATACATTCTCAAGTTGAATTGTATGTTCACTCAACCTAAAATTAAAAGTTGACTGTACAATTCAGAATGTTTGTTGGTTCAGCTAATATGCCCAAAATGTTGAGCAAACTAGAAATCGTATTTCAGCTGGTTGCCTTGATATTTTAAGTTGAATCAACCAATCTTTGTCTACTGTGTACCCATCACCTCCCTTAACACCTCATCAACACTTCCCCACCAAGCCTTATATTCTCTCTCTCTCTCTCTCTCTCTCTCTCTCTCTCTCTCTCTCTCTCTCTCTCTCTCTCTCTCTCTCTCTCTCTCTCTCTCTCTCTCTCTCTCTCTCTTTCTCTCTCGCCCTCTCTCAGCAGACCATAGCGGCTGCTAAATGAACTCATTAGATATGTTTAATGGCTATAGATGGGGATTAGCCTAGCTTGTCACGCTGTGGAAATCAGGTCATGCTGAATCAGCGGGGCAGCATTGCTACGCTATGCTAATGGTGGCAGCTAGCATATGCTAACATAACATTGTGTTTTATACCGGAGAGACCTAGTATAAGCTAACATACAGTGCCTTCGGAAAGTATTCAGACCCCTTGACTTTTTCCACATTTTGTTATGTTACAGCCTTATTCTAAAATGGATTATATAAATAAAAAATCCTCAGTAGTCTACATACAATACCCCGTAATGACAAAGTGAAAACAGGTTTTTTGAAATGTGTGCTAATTTATGAAAAATTTAAAACAGAAATACCTTATTTACATAAGTATACAGACCCTTTGCTATGAGAATTTAAATTGAGCTCAGGTGCATCCTGTTTCCATTAATCATCCTTGAGATGTATTTACAACTTGATTGAAGTCCACCTCTGGTAAATTCAATTGATTTGACATGATTTGGAAAGGCACACATCTGTCTATGTAAGGTCCCACAGTTGACAATGCATGTTAGAGCAAAAACCAAGTCATTCGGTCGAAGGAATTGTACATAGAGCTCCCAGACAGAATTGTGTCGAGGCACAGATCTAGGGAAGGGTACTAAAATATTTCTGAAGCATTAAAGGTCCGCAAGAACACAGTGGCCTTCGTCATTCTTAAATGGAAGAAGTTTGGAACCACCAAGACTCTTCCTAGAGCTGGCCGCCCGGCCAAACTGCGCAATCAGAAGGCCCTTGGTAAAGAACCCGATGGTCACTCTGACAGCGCTTCAGAGATGGGAGAACCTTCCAGAAGGACAACCATCTCTGCAGCACTCCAACCAGTCAGGCCTTTATGGTAGAGTGGCCAGACGGAAGCCACTCCTCAGTAAAGTGGCACATGACAGCCCACGTGGAGTTTGCCAAAAGCCACCTAAAGACTCTCAGACCATGAGAAACAAGATTCAGGGTTGAGGCAAAGATTAACGGAGCGAAGTACATGAAAACCTGCCCCAGAGCGCTCAAGACCTCAGTCTGGGGGCGAAGGTTCACCTTCCAACAGGACAATGACACTAAGCACACAGCCAAGACAAAGAAGGAGTGGCTTTGGGACAAGTCTCTGAATGTCCTTGAGTGCCCCAGCCAGAGCTCGGACTTGAACCCGATCGAACATCTTTGGAGAGACCTGAAAATAGCTGTGCAGCAACGCTCCCCATCCAACCTGAAGAGCTTGAGAGGATCTTCAGATAAGAATGGGAGAAACTTGTAGTGTCATACTCAAGAAGACTCAAGGCTGTAATCGCTGCCAAAGGTGCTACAACAAAGTACTGAGTAAAGAGTCTGAATACTTATGTACATTTGATATTTCAGTAGTTTATTTTTATAAATACATTTACAAAATGTCTATAAACCTGTTTTTGCATTGTCATCATGGGGTATTGTGTGTAGATTGATGAGGGGAAAAAACAATTTAATCCATTTTTGAATAAGACTGTAATTGTAACAAAATGAAAGGGGTCTGAATACTTTCCGAATGAGCTGCACCATTGTGTTTTACTCTGGAGAGTCCTAGCGTAAGCTAACAGGATATTTTACATTGGTATTCTGCTCCACATGCTACCCGGAGGCCTATAAGACCCTATGATTGTCACGGCCGTTGTTGGTGGAAGAAGGTGAGGTGCTATGGGTTCATGATGTAAATATTTAATGAATCAAACTGAACACTGAAATACAGAGAACGAAACGACAACGAAACAGTCCTGTCTGGTGAAGACACACAGCAGAAAAGAATCACCCACAACTCAAGGGTGAAAACAGGCTACCTAAGTATGGTTCTCAATCAGGGACAACGATTGACAGCTGCCTCTGATTGAGAACCATACCAGGCCAAACACAGAAATCCCAAATCATAGAAAAAATAACATAGACTGCCCAGCCCAACTCACGCCCTGACCATACTAAAACAAAGACAAAACAAAGGAACTAAGGTCGGAACGTGACAATGATCCATAACCACTCCTATTAAATCTAATATTCCTTATAAATAGATTTGTATACAAATTGTAAAATATACAGTAAAAATACACATAAATCCTTCCTCCAAATTACATATTTTCATTTACATAAAAAAATGGCTCAGAGCTGAAGACCCACACTGATTCTGCATCCACCACTAAATGATGTAACGTGAAGCAATGCTCCTATGATTACAGACCATATACAAAGAGTAAAAACTTTCAAAGGACTATAGCCAGTAACCGAAAGGTTGCAGGTTCGAATACCCAAGCCGACAATGTGAAAAATCTGTCGGTGTCCTTGAGCCAAGGCACTTAACCCCAATTTACTACTATGGCTGACCCTGTAGAACAACACATTTCACTGCACCTATCTGGTGTATGTGACAATACAACTTCTTCATTTTTCTACCAAGTTTTAACACTTTGTGTTGTGCGGTCTATGAATGAGAGATATTTGTATAGAGACGAGCGGTGTACCCTGCTATGTTACCCTGCTATGTTACCCTGCTATGTTACCCTGGTTAGAGTGGAAGACATGACTATGGATTTCTGTCTCTTTAAATGGAACTCATACCTAGCTGAATGGAGGGAGAGAGGGATGGAGGGAGAGGAACAGGTATTTAAGGATAAGTTTTCTTCTCTCCGTGAGACTGTCAAAGAGGAGCGCAGTGGAGAGAGAGAGAGAGAAAAATGGAAGGAGAAAGATAGAGAAAGAGAAAAATGGAGGGAGAAAGAGAGAGAGAAAAAAAGGGAGAGAGAGAACGATAGGGAGAGAGAACAAAAAAAAAGGGAGAGAGAAAAGGAGCAGGTACAATACAATAATGACTTCTCCAAACTTCTAACAGCCTAGAGGACAATGATAAACCATAATAAGTGTGTTTTTCATTTCAGCTTGCTCTACATTTCACTGCCTCACTTTCCTCGCTCTCTCTTTTTTTGACTCTCTCTTTGTCTCTCTCTTGGTCTCTCTCTTTGTCTCTCTCTTTGTCTCTCTCTTTGTCTCTCTTTCTGTCTCACTCTTTGTCTCTCTCTTGGTCTCTCTCTTTGTCTCTCTCTTTGTCTCTCTTTCTGTCTCACTCTTTGTCTCTCTCTTGGTCTCTCTCTTGGTCTCTCTCTTTGTCTCTCTCTTTGTCTCTCTTTCTGTCTCACTCTCTGTTTCTGTCTCTCCTTTTTTTATCTTGCTGTCTAACTATCCTGTCTGCCTGTCTGTCGGCCTGCCCCTTCGTCCTTCCTTCCTTCTGTCTGTTTGTCTGTCTCACTTCTCACTTCCCCCTCTCTCCTTCCATCCATCTCCCTATCTCTTGGTCAGTGTCTATGATGAGTCAGATAGAGAGTGCTTTAACTACCTCAGTGTGGTTTGATCTATAATTCATCTCTACAGGGGTTCCTATACTGAAGACTCTCTCCCTCCTTCTGAAGACACACCACTCTGCAGGGGGGAGTGGGGTTGAGAGGTTGGGAGGAGTGAGGGGGTGAAAATTGCCACTCCAGTTTGTCTCATCCAAAAACTACTCAGGTTTATTCTCCTCTCTCTCTCTCTCTCTCTCTCTGATGCTACATACTGGGGTCTGTCTCACTGTCTGCTTCTATGCTACAGTATTTACTACCATGGGAAACATATGTGTACATTGCCAAAGCAAGGGACATAGGTAAAAAAAAAAGAAAAGTTAAATAAGTAATCAAAAATGAACAGTAAACATTACACTCACAAGTTTCAAAGGTATAGCCACATTTAAAATGTCACATTATTCAGGTCATTTTCTCTCCTCTCTCTCTTTCTCTCTTGCTCTCTCTCTCTCTCCCTCTCCATCTCACTTCTGTATTCTGCATTATCTCAGCTTACAGCAACGCTGATGTTCTCCATGACTCGTTGAAAGATGTTGATTGATTCATATACGTGAATCCCATTTAGATTCACAATGTGTGATGCTTCAAAACACCTATGTTTTAATTGGCTGTCTCAAAGGAATGTAGAACCTGGTGATTTGGCACAGAGGGTGTCACGTGGAAAGAAATCCTGTTTGTCTGTGTGTTTGTTTATTTGTTTGTTTGTTTGTTGATGTTTATAATTGAGGCGCTGACTAGGCTTGCTCACCCACCACCAAAAACAAACATGATTGTTTAGTTACGGCCAGCTGGTTGCAATGGAGACAGAGATGGAGGGACTGTGTGGAGGAGGAAGAGAAGGAGACAGAGATGGAGGGACTGTGTGGAGGAGGAAGAGAAGGAGACAGAGATGGAGGGACTGTGTGGAGGAGGAAGAGAAGAGATGGAGGGACTGTGTGGAGGAGGAAGAGAAGGAGACAGAGATGGAGGGACTGTGTGGAGGAGGAAGAGAAGGAGACAGAAATGGAGGGACTGTGTGGAGGAGGAAGAGAAGGAGACAGAGATGGAGGGACTGTGTGGAGGAGGAAGAGAAGGAGACAGAGATGTAGGGACTGTGTGGAGGAGGAAGAGAAGGAGATAGAGATGGAGGGACTGTGTGGAGGAGGAAGAGAAGGCGATAGAGATGGAGGGACTGTGTGGAGGAGGAAGAGAAGGAGATAGAGATGGAGGGACTGTGTGGAGGAGGAAGAGAAGGAGACAGAGATGGAGGGACTGTGTGGAGGAGGAAGAGAAGGAGACAGAGATGGAGGGACTGTGTGGAGGAGGAAGATAAGGAGATAGA